>NC_092812.1:81342452-81642452 GCF_040954645.1 Diabrotica undecimpunctata | reverse complement strand
TCTTAACAGAGCAAGCAAGGATTTAATCCTAGTCCCGTATTGGGAGTTAAAAATGATCTTACTCAATAATATCCTATCCAATATTTGGTGTTATTCAAGTTCCCTATTTCATTAAGCCACTTTTTATTAATTAAATTCGATTATAATTTATTAAAATTATCTTCAAAAGTATTGTTCTATGAGACACAATCTTCAGTTTTTTCTTACTTTTGGTTTTAAGTTTCTACAATTATCTCTTTCAAGTTTTTCTTCCACCTAATTTCTTTTAAAAGTTCTAGCCCATACTTTTGTCTTTTTTGTTCATGGCCATCGTCTATTTAAATTTATGTAATCCCCTTTTAATCTTGTCCCGCATTGTTTTTAATAGTGATCTCATTAATAGCACATCAATTTGGTTATATCCATTATGTATGTTTTTGTGTGTGATGGAAGTTCTAAAATTTTATTTTACGTCCGATGGCAAAATGATGAATATTTTTCCATTTATTTTTGGTAGTTTTTTTGTATTAGCTGTATTTTTCTACTGTCGATTAGCCACAATAGACCTCGTAGGTCGAGGGAAAGGGTGGTTAAGCGTCTGCTCATATTGAACCTAATTTAACTTACTCTCTGTTTGTATAATTTTCCATATTTCTTCTTTACTTTTAGTTTAAACTTAAAACTAATGTTGGATTAAATTGGGAAGTATTTTCACCGTTTCATTTTATAGAATTTATTATTTTCATGGAATTTCATTGGAAAGATGTAAAAGAAAGGTACATAGGATGGGTATAGAGCTTAGCAATGAATGTATATATACACTCCAGTTTGCTGATGACCAGGTAGTGCTAGCGACCGACAGGGAAGACATGCAGTACATGCTAAGAAAACTGATAGAAGAATATAACGACTGGGGAATGAATGTCAATACAACAAAAACCAAATATCTTTGTATTGGCAACGAGTCAGATAACATAGACCTCGAAAACGGACAACATATTTCCTGCTGTCAGAGCTATGACTACTTGGGTGTTGCCTTTGACAATACAGGAACTGATACACGGGAAATAGAAAAACGAATCACTCAAGCAAAGAAAGTCTTAGGATGTCTCAATAGCATACTGTGGAGTAAAGAGATAACGAAAGGAAGGAAATTTAATATATATCAGACCATGATTAAAACTACTCTTCTTTATGGCGCTGAAACATGGAGAATTAGTGAAAAGAACAAAAAGCGAATAGAAGCAGTAGAGATGGATGCAATGAGAAGATCTTTAGGTATTTCCAGACGAGACCGAATCAGAAATGATGTAATAAAACAACGTATGGGAATAGAAGGAAATATAACTCAAGATATAGAGAAGAATGGCAACCGATAGGTCGACGGAAAAGAGAAAGACCCAGATTAGAATGGCAACACGGCGTAAACAAGTCCATGAGCAAAAGAAATTTAACAACAAACGACTGCGAAGATAGGAAGAGATGGTGTTTAGGTATCAGACAACGTCGAAAGACGTTCTAAACCGATGTATATATATATTTTTTTCATCCTTATCTTTATTGTTAGTTGTAAGGTATTAGATCACATTTAACTTATGTTTCTATTTTATCCATTTATAAAACACTTGATATAGTTTTAAAATGAAGTAATATTTTTCTCTATTTTTTTACTTGTATATTCTACTTTATTTGTTGCTTTGTTTAAATATTGATTTTATTTCGGTGTAATTATTTGCCTATATTTAAAAATATACTTCCAACTTTCTTCTCAATTCCACGTATGTCCAAAGTGTTTCCAACTTAAAATTGTTAACGTTTTTTATCATATTTACTACACCCCTTTGTTTCATTTTTCAACGCAACCTTTTTAATAGTCACTTTCTTTCTCTTTCTTCTTTTCTCTTCTTTCTAAATTTTTGTTTAGAAAGAAGAGAAGTATTTTTTCCAAAGTTGTCGTTTTTATTGATGAACATTTTTTTTATAAAAAACTATGCTTTTTATATATACACCATTTCTCAGTTGTATTACTTTCAAGAGAATGTCATCATGTTTATGTCATCAAATTCACCGTATACTTTTGTGAACATATTATATCATCTGCCGTTTTTGATAAGTCGAGAGCATAATGGTAAAACTAATTATTAAAAAAAGGGTATCTCATTTTTACTAGCATGTGCCGATTATAAGTGTAGTATAAATATTAGTTTTATCTAAAATTTTATTTTTCGTATTAGTTTAAAATCATTTTTTAATTTCTTATTTAATTTTTATGTTAGTTTAAAATTTATATCTTACATTTTAAAATAAATTATCTTTTAAATATTATGCTATTAACTTTTGATTTTTTTTTTATTTTAAAATAAAAAGTGTCTCCTCAATTATGGGCCATTGACACTGATACAAAGTTTATTATAATGTTTATGTTTACATACATAAATATATTCTGTTTATATACACGTTAGGATACATTAACAGTATCTTAATATAATTACACTAAGTAGTAAAGGTAACAGTCGTTTAGGAAATGAATTATGGCACTGTACATGTTGGTAGAACCTAGAAGATCACTTAAATTATTTTGAAAGTTGCACCAGTCTCTTTGTTGTAGTAGATACATTCTAGTAATATGTGCTGGAATGTTAACGACTCATTACAATTTTTACAGTGAGGATGGTTTTCAGAAGACATCAGATATCCATAAGTAAGACGAGTGTGACCTATTCTGAGCCTTCTGAGAATAATATTGTCTTTCCTGCTCATTTGAGGCATGGTGATGGAGGTAACAGTTGGTCGAATTGTACGTATTTTTCTATTTGGCACGTTCTAGTGTGTTTTCCAAGTGCTTTGTACGTTGTTCTTGATACTGGCCTTTAGGTCTTAGTGAAGTTGTATGTTTTCCATATTTTCTAAGGAGCAGGCCAGTTTTGCTGCATGATCAGCGTTCTCATTTCCATTAATACCAACATGGGATGGTATCCAGATGATAGTTACTAAAACACCATTTTTTGATTGCTGTTGGCAGATGCTGTGTATGCACTGTACAATGGGATGTATGGAGTATATATTTTTGATTGAGTCAATTGCGTAGATAGAATCGGTTCATATTGCTAATGATTTCTCATTAGCAATGGGCGAGTCTAATGCTTTAAGTATTCCGTACAGTTCTACTGTGTGTATACTGCATCTGCGAAAAAGCTGATATGATGCTATTATTGTATTTGAGGTACTGACGGCACAGCCGACGGACCCTGTTCTTCTTTGAATGCATCTGTGTAGAGAATTTTGTCATAACGCTGTGTCTGTATAAGTTCCTCAAATGCTTGTACCAAGAGAGTTATGGACAGTTCTTCTTTTTTGTACCAGTTCAAGCTGGTAAAGACAGTAGGTAGCTTTTTGGTCCATGGGGGAATTGTGGTCGTAGGTGGTCGTAGTAAACGGAGTTGTGAGTTTTAGGTCTGTGTCTTTTAGCAAAGTTTTTAAAATTTGTGAGAGAGAATGTGCTCGAGGGTAATTATTATCTGGGACAGGGTGGGGAGTATTAATTAGTTTAATTACTGGGTTTTTTGAAATAGCAGAAATCCTAGAGAAGTAAGACAGTAGTAAATTTTGCCGTCTTATATAAAGTGGAGGTTCTGAAGATTCGATATAAAGTCTTTCAGAAGGATTTGATTTAAAGGCGCCGAGGATAATACGTAAAGAAGTGTTCTGAATTCTATTCAGACTTTTAACGTGAGTGTCGGAAGCAGATTGGTAGAGAATGCTTTCGTAATTCAACCTAGAGCAGATCAATGTTCTGTAAATTCTTAAGCGGACTTTCTCTTCTGCCCCTATTGATGATGAGCTAAAGTTTTTAAGATATTGATTCTATTTAGGCGGTTTGTTTGTGTATTCTGTATCTGATCTCTCCATGTAAGTCTTTTATCCAATATTACTCCTAATAATGTCTGTTTATCAACTACTTAAAGAGGAGATCCATTTAGGTAAATTAGGACGGTGAGTGCGATGTCTTCTAGAGAAGTTTATGACTTTAGATTTTCCAGATGAGAATTTAACTCCAATTTTAGTGGACCAGTTTTAAAGATTGTTAAAAGTATTTTGGAGTAAAGAGCATGTGCTCCTTGTAATTTTACCTTGGCAATAAAGAACAAGATCATTTGCGTATATTGAGTATTTTATTGGAGGGAAAACGAGATAGTTTATATCGTTAATCCTAAGAAGGAATAGCGTGGGGCTGAGAACTGAGCCTTTGTGGACTCCATTTTGTGAGATATGTGATGTAAAAGTTTTCCTGTTTGCAACTAGTTTGAAGGATCTCTCTTGTAGGAAATTGTTTATAAAGGTGAGAATATTACCCGTTAAATTAAGTTGCTCAAAATTTCTAATAATAGCAGCTCTTTTTATTATGTCGAAGGCACTTTCTAAGTCTAAGGCAACTGTGATGACGTCAGTCTTATTTGATACTGCTTGGATTATTTCTGTTTGGAGAAGTACCAGGTTGTCCATCGTACTTTGATTGGGTCTGAATCCCGACTGTGCTGCATCTATCAGAATATTTTCCTTAAGAAACCAGAGCAAACGTTTATTTATCATCTTTTCTATTAGCTTGCACATTGTGCATGTTAGTGAGATTCGTCTCTAGGCACTGGCAGCGTTAGAAGTTGAATCATTTTTCCCGATCGATATGATAAGCGACTGTCGCCAATGACTGGGAAAGCTTTGGCTGAACCTTATCTTATTGTAGAGCACAGTCTATAAGTAGCTTCAAGAGGGTTCCTGCCGCTAGATGTTTGAGAAAGATAGATGGGATATAATAAGGACCTGCAGATAAGTTTTTTATTGATGACATTGTCAAATATAACTCCACTTCTGTGAAGGCAAGGTTTAATGGATTGGTTTGGATAGGGTTAGGTTGTGAGTGGTTTGTGGGGTACGAAATGAAGAGTTCAGACTAAGTTTTGTTTTGAAATTATTTGGCTAGCGTTTTGAATATTTTGTTATCATTTGTAATGACATTATCTTTATCTGTTATTGCGGATATTTTGCGACATGTGTTTAAACCTTTCATTTGTTTAATGTTTGTCCACACTTGGGCAGGAGGGGTATCTAAAGTTATTCTGTTAACGAGTTTTTTCCAAGATTTGGTAAACATCTGTAAAAATGGTATATCCGTTAATTAAATAAATAAAATGATTTTTTTTGCTTTACTTACTGTAGCTAGTGTAGGTTTTTAGGTAGGGGTTGTGATCTTTGGTGAAATTGGTTTCTTGAAGACAGATTGCGAGCAGTCCGATATGAGTTTTGTTAATATTCTAGTCTGGGGTAAAAGCCATCGCAGTTCCATTAAATTAGTCTTAGCATGCTGTTAGTATTAATAGGAGCTGAACTAAGAAGATTGGGATGGTTGTGAACTATTAGAATTATCTTCGTTAGTTATCTTCATTCTTCATTAGTTATCTTCATTAGAATCGGCAAAAGATTTGGACTGGGCATACTTTCGGGTTCTTCTGGATCAGTGCCTAAGGCCTTTATCAGTTTTTTGGTTGAACGGGTTAGCCTGTTTTTGATAGATCTCTCCTGACAAGTTCGGTATAATACGTGCATATTAGAAATTAGCCCTGAAACATTTTATGTAAACTTAAGAGCTTCAGCGTAGGGGTCACTACAGCCCAAAGTGTTTTCGACAAAGGCTATTAGATTTTCTAGATGAATAACAAGTGATTCTGAGGTTTGCTTAAAGGCTTCTTTTGATAGCGTCTTTTGTTAAATGGGAAAGGTAACGTTCTGATGGTGAGCTTGTTCTGTGTTTCTTTTTTGGTTTCCTAATATCTCTACTAGGGGAGGCATGATGTTGTCCTCGGACGGATTTGCAACTAAGATGTTATCGGGAATATCAGTCTGCTCACTTGTACTCTCGATTTCAGAGTGACCACGTTTATGTGTGGGCGTTGTAGTCATTATGGAATTGTTTAGTTCTGAAGCAGACATATGTGGTAATGTTGCGGATTGTATAAAAGACTGTGGTGGTAAGGGATCTGTTACCTGGGTTGATATTAACGGCTGAGGCTAGGATGTTATATAATTGGAGGGAGGATTGAGACAATTTGAAGCAATGTGCCCTGTCTTCTTGCATATGTAGCATTCCATTTTGTCTGTAGACAAAAATAATATTCTGTTTTCATTACCTTTGAATGGAATAGCTAATGAAGTTTGCAGATTGAAATTATCATCAGAGGTAGAAACATACACTTGCCTTCTAAAGTTCATAATGTGCGATTATTTATCGCCAGGTATACCTGCTCTTAAAAATGAGACGGTGGAGGCCAGTTGGAGCCCAAGTTCTTTTATAGCATTTTCTGCAAGGTCGTGTGGTATACATGGAGATATATGGGATATTAATTTTTTTTTGTGGGGGAGACTAGCCTGCCAATATTCAATATTCATCACAGAGTTTCGTACTGTCAAAATTGGATGAGATTTTAGAAGTTTGTAGACGAGTTCTGAATTAGTTAAATATATAGAAATTCTGATATTAGATATTTTGGATGTGAATAGGATTTGTTTGGAACCAATAGCGTCACCTACTGCCTTGACGTAATTAAACAATTTTAGATTTCCATCGGCATGCAATACTTTAGCTTAACCCATTTTTGGAAAGGTTTATCTGGGAGTTGATTTGGTTGCAGTTGCATATGAGGAAGTTGAAGTAGAGTGATGCTAAATATTTTGAAAATCTTCTGACATCTTGAAAATTTGTGAACTGTGAGGATCTGATGTGAGAACTGTATTTATTATCGGTACACCTGTAGCCAAAGGTATACAAAAAATTTAATTATATGTTGAATTTAGTTAGGTTTCATGTATTTTCTTCCAAAAATACATATTATGTAGGCCTACGCCACTGGTATCTGGCCCAAGTTTTTGAAGAGATTATCGATTTGCTAATTAACTAATCGATCTAAAAAGAAAAAAAACATACAATTAGGCTTGTCAATACATACGGTCTGGTGTTAATAGTATTTAAAAGTGGTTGTTAGGTTTCACAAAAAGCACTAAAACTTGGAGCAAAACACTGATACGATGTTACCTCGTTCAAGTAGAAACTCAGTTCAGTTCAGTTTAAATCGTTTAATTTTATAAATTTTCATATTCGTGATTTACATGTTGATATGCTGCTTGGATTTTCATGTAATTTTAATTGTACATAACTATTAAGGGGACACATTATAGTTTCTTTAAAACAGCAAGAGCGTATTTGGTGGATGCGTCCCATGTTGTTTCTTATGAGACAACGATTCTAAGGTCTATTCTGGTTAGTTTTGTCTCGTTTATGGTGGGACGTAAGAGATCGTCGTACTGTGACGTTAGATGCATCTGTGTAGAGAATTTTGTCATAACGCTGTGTCTGTATAAGTTCCTCAAATGCTTGTACCAAGAGAGTTATGGACAGTTCTTCTTTTTTGTACCAGTTCAAGCTGGTAAAGACAGTAGGTAGCTTTTTGGTCCATGGGGGAATTGTGGTCGTAGGTGGTCGTAGTAAACGGAGTTGTGAGTTTTAGGTCTGTGTCTTTTAGCAAAGTTTTTAAAATTTGTGAGAGAGAATGTGCTCGAGGGTAATTATTATCTGGGACAGGGTGGGGAGTATTAATTAGTTTAATTACTGGGTTTTTTGAAATAGCAGAAATCCTAGAGAAGTAAGACAGTAGTAAATTTTGCCGTCTTATATAAAGTGGAGGTACTGAAGATTCGATATAAAGTCTTTCAGAAGGATTTGATTTAAAGGCGCCGAGGATAATACGTAAAGAAGTGTTCTGAATTCTATTCAGACTTTTAACGTGAGTGTCGGAAGCAGATTGGTAGAGAATGCTTTCGTAATTCAACCTAGAGCAGATCAATGTTCTGTAAATTCTTAAGCGGACTTTCTCTTCTGCCCCTATTGATGATGAGCTAAAGTTTTTAAGATATTGATTCTATTTAGGCGGTTTGTTTGTGTATTCTGTATCTGATCTCTCCATGTAAGTCTTTTATCCAATATTACTCCTAATAATGTCTGTTTATCAACTACTTAAAGAGGAGATCCATTTAGGTAAATTAGGACGGTGAGTGCGATGTCTTCTAGAGAAGTTTATGACTTTAGATTTTCCAGATGAGAATTTAACTCCAATTTTAGTGGACCAGTTTTAAAGATTGTTAAAAGTATTTTGGAGTAAAGAGCATGTGCTCCTTGTAATTTTACCTTGGCAATAAAGAACAAGATCATTTGCGTATATTGAGTATTTTATTGGAGGGAAAACGAGATAGTTTATATCGTTAATCCTAAGAAGGAATAGCGTGGGGCTGAGAACTGAGCCTTTGTGGACTCCATTTTGTGAGATATGTGATGTAAAAGTTTTCCTGTTTGCAACTAGTTTGAAGGATCTCTCTTGTAGGAAATTGTTTATAAAGGTGAGAATATTACCCGTTAAATTAAGTTGCTCAAAATTTCTAATAATAGCAGCTCTTTTTATTATGTCGAAGGCACTTTCTAAGTCTAAGGCAACTGTGATGACGTCAGTCTTATTTGATACTGCTTGGATTATTTCTGTTTGGAGAAGTACCAGGTTGTCCATCGTACTTTGATTGGGTCTGAATCCCGACTGTGCTGCATCTATCAGAATATTTTCCTATACACCTGTAGCCAAAGGTATACAAAAAATTTAATTATATGTTGAATTTAGTTAGGTTTCATGTATTTTCTTCCAAAAATACATATTATGTAGGCCTACGCCACTGGTATCTGGCCCAAGTTTTTGAAGAGATTATCGATTTGCTAATTAACTAATCGATCTAAAAAGGAAAAAAACATACAATTAGGCTTGTCAATACATACGGTCTGGTGTTAATAGTATTTAAAAGTGGTTGTTAGGTTTCACAAAAAGCACTAAAACTTGGAGCAAAACACTGATACGATGTTACCTCGTTCAAGTAGAAACTCAGTTCAGTTCAGTTTAAATCGTTTAATTTTATAAATTTTCATATTCGTGATTTACATGTTGATATGCTGCTTGGATTTTCATGTAATTTTAATTGTACATAACTATTAAGGGGACACATTATAGTTTCTTTAAAACAGCAAGAGCGTATTTGGTGGATGCGTCCCATGTTGTTTCTTATGAGACAACGATTCTAAGGTCTATTCTGGTTAGTTTTGTCTCGTTTATGGTGGGACGTAAGAGATCGTCGTACTGTGACGTTAGATGGCAGATTAGAAGTAGGGAGATGACAAATACAAAGACATAAAAACAAATATGAAGGCATTTCCAAAGGAACATTAGATCGTGTCTTCGTTGCTATTGATTCGATTTTGACATAAGAGGCGTCAAATGAAAGGGGATTGGCACCGAGGGTAACAGAAATAAAAGGTAACAAAATTGGGCAATTATTCGGTATCTTTATTCTGCACAGAGTAGTTTTCTGCTTTACTTACTTTACTAAATTTTTGCAGTAAAAAAAACAAAAATTTCTTCGTATTGTTTTAATGAGCAACTGCCTTTTGTATCGATCTGTTTATATAAAAATGTTATTTATTTCTACCGAATTCACAAATCCAGTCAAATCTGTCATTTCTATCCAAAAGAACTTTCAAGTTACTAACTACTATTTCGGTATTCTCAAATAGTAGTAACTATATCTCAAATAGTAGGACTTTTTATGTTTGTCTTATGCTAATATTAGATACAATTATTTTTGTTTTATTTATTTTTGTTTCATACTTAGTTAGGTCTTTTTCATGTTTTTAGGTATTCTATTTTTTTCTATTTCTTATTTTTATCTATTAATAATATGCCATCAAGTACCAAATTTAAAAAATAATACTTGTTGTGGTTTTTAAATCCTTAATCTACTTTCTTTCTTATTATTAGTTTATTTGGTCACCCATTTTACAAATTTGTCCCCATCTTTCCCATTGCCTATTTTGTTGGACATGGTAAGTTCATGCTTTATTACCATGTTTATAGAAATATTTCCTCCTATGTGTTACACGTGCATGAACATTTTATTTCTTTAGTGCATATTTTTTGTTTTATTTCTTCTTCATTTCTTTCTCTACTGACTTCCAAGTGCTCTTGATGTTCAGAAATATTTACTTCTTTTTGTCTCTCATGCTGACCCAACAGATTTTAAAAATATTTTTTCCATCATCAATTACTACTCCTTAATGTTTCAGTAGGTAAGCATTTTCAATCGTCATCATGTCATTGGTTTTTGTTTTTCTATATGATTTAAACACCCTACAACATGAAATCGTAGGCTTCCACGGCCAGAGTCAGAATTATAGTTTATTCGTCTTCCGGGTTTGGACCGTGTCATTTGTGAGTGACCCAAAAGTGGGTTCATCTCCAATGTGAGATGAACCCACTTTTGGGTCACTCACAAATGACACGGTCCAAACCCGGAAGACGAATAAACTATAACCCTACAATATAGTTTCCGATTTTCCTTAGTATTAATTTCAATTCTTTTTTCGTAAAATTCTGCAATTACAGCTACTTATCTACAACAAGTAAGTCTCTCTACCAGCCAAGTATCTAAATCAGATTCCAGCATTTGGAATTATCTTTGTTTTTTTTACAGTTTTTTATAAAAAATAAATCTTTGAATTTTCCTACTTTAACTAGGAAAATTATTTCATGTATAGAATCCAAACCAATGTTGAGCAGTGTTTTAAGGATGCCATGACAGAATCTCGTGTATATGATCGACTTTTGTCATCGAATTCTCAGAACGCTGTTCGCAATAAGCAGATTATAGGACTCACTCTAATTATAGTAGTACATCTTACATTGTGAATATCATTTCTTAATCTATTTTAATACACATTTTTATTACATTTCAAAATCTGTTCAATAACAGCGAATAATTTTTTATCAATTTTATTTACCATTCCAAAGAATAAAGCTTTCTACCAGCCAATTACCGAAATCAGATTTCAGCATTTGGAAATATCTTTGTTTCTGTTATAGTTTTCAGGAAAAAGAAATCTTTGATTTCTCCTACTCTAACTACTAATCATTTCCTGTATAGAAACCAAGGCAATATCCAAGTGTTTTAAGGATACCATGATAGAATGTCGTATATATGATCGACTTCTGCTACGATATTCTCAAAAAGCAGTTTGCAATATGCAGATTATACGAACAACTCTAAGTAACTCTTACATTGTGGGTATCATTTCTTAAACTCTTTTTAACTTTTAATTACCATTTTTAATACTTTCCGAAATCTGTTCAATAACTGCGAATCATTTTTTATCAATTTGATTTATGATTCCAAAAACCAAATTTTTCTACCAGCTAATTACCGGAATCAGATTTGTAAATATCATTGCTTACAAATGTTAGGGTTTATTGTCTTATACTTACAATCCGTGTTAAGTTGTTGTAGATATTCCTAAAAATTATAGCAAAAGAAAGTTATTTCCAAATCCTAAAATCTCATTTTGATGATTGAATCGTAACTAAAATTAATAAAAAAAATTATTTGCAGTTATTGAACAGATTTCGAAAAGTTTTCAAAAAGGTGTATTAGTAAAAGTTAAAACTAGTTCAAAAACCGATATTCACAATGAAAGAACTACTGCTACAATAATTAGAGTTAGTTCTAGCGTCTGCCTATTTGTGAATTACTTTCTACGGACGACATAATCTATCATATACCCAGTTTATCTCATAGTATCCAAAACACAGCTTGACATTGGTTTTTTTATCTATAAATTAATTTTCCTAGTCAAAGCAGGAAAGTCTAAGGATTTCTTTTTCTTGAAAATTATAACTTAAACAATAATGATAAACAGGTTGCTGATGTGAGCACTTATTCATGAATGTTAGCGACTAGAAACTTATGCTCATAATCCATAAGTTGTTGTAAATATTTATTAGTTATACAGCATCATCAGGCCGTTAAAAAATTTAAGACTGAAAAACATTATATAATATGTAAGGCAATAGGTATAGAAATAAAATATTCATTTAGTTAACAGGTGAACATCGTTCGATAAATCTGTGCCGGGTCCTTAACTAGTGCTATTATCAAATTAATAGGTATTTAATTTGAAAATAAACCAACCGATCTTCAAAAAAGGTAGGATCTAATTATTTATTATTATGAGTGAATCGGGGGGTGGTGTTGAGCCACCCCAGAATAATATATCATTAATGGATACGGAAGACAAAAGGTATATTAATTTAAATAACAGATTATAAAATAAATGATTCAGGGTATTATAATGTCTTTGTAGAATCTACAGACAAAAACTTGTCCCGTTTATCACCAGTACGTGTCGGTCAATATCTATTTAAAAACCAATATTTTAAACACGATGTACTACACATTAAACCTGTTGGTAGAAATAAGGTAAAAGTAATTTTTAAAACTTATACTTGCGCAAATTCTCTAATTGAACATGAGCTTATTAAGGATAATAAACTTGTAGCGTATATTCCATCATTTTTTACTCAAAAGAAGGGAATTATTAGGGAAGTCGATACGTTTTTGGATGAAAAGTATATTTTAGAAAATATTGTTTCAGATAAAAATGTTGTCGAAGTAAAAAGGTTAAAACGGAAAATAATTGATTCGGATAGTGAAACAATTCTTGTACTTCGCCAGATGGTCATTTTGACATTTGAAGGAAATAGCATTCCTAAGACTGTTAATTTAGACTTGGTTAGGTTTAATGTTGAACCATATATATATCCGGTTGTTGAGTGTTTTAATTGCTTTCGTTTCGGTCATACTGCTCGGCAATGCAAATCAACATCAAATCGTTGTAAAAAATGTAGTCAAACTCATGATAATAATGAAACATGCACTAACTCCCTATTTTGTTTACATTGCAACTCCACTGAACACAACTCACTCTCTAAACAGTGTCCTGCATTTAAACACCAATACAAAATAAAATCAATAATGGCTTTAGAAAACACTACCTTTAAAGAGGCAGAAACCATGGCTAACAATCCTTCATACGCCAAGGTAACTACAAATAATAGATTCGATATCCTCAATATTATACAAAATTTCCCCGCCTTAACCCCTAACGTCCCTGAAGGTACAAATCAAAATCAATCCTATGTACCTACCGTTAAAAAAACAAGAAACAAGCGTAAAGCTATCTCTCCTACTGCGGTCAAAAACGCACCAACTTTCCCAAGATTTCCAAATGCTACAAACACCTCATCCCAACCTATAATCCCTAATCCTTACAGGGACGAGTTTATGGCGTATAAAGAAAAAATAGAATGTAAAATAATCAATGAAATTCCAGCCTTGATAGAAAATATCATCAAGAAAATTAACCACAAAATATTTTTACCTAACTTACAAAAAAATACAAAAGAAGAAATTGAAAAAATGTTGAACAACCTAACAGATATTGAAAGCGATGGGGAACAACAGGACATTTAACATACTGCAGTGGAACTGTCACTCTATAAATAAACATAAACCTAGTTTACTTAATTATCTCGAGCACAATGTTGTTGATGTCATTCTGCTTAATGAAACATGGCTTTCTAAAAATAAAAATTTTAGTTTAACAGGTTACAACGTTATCAGAAGCGATAGACCTAATGGTTACGGTGGTGTAGCCATCCTCATATCAAATAACCTTTGTTTTACTGAAATTAATGTAACGAAAAACTTTAATAAAGGTATTGAATCGTGTGCAGTTTTTATAGAACAAATTAAATTGGTAATCGTTTGTATTTATAAACCACCCAAAGTAATAGTCAATAATAGAGATTGGGAAAAGCTTTTAACTCAATTTAGTGGTAGGGTTGTCATTGGTGGGGACTTCTATGGACACCACAGTAGGTGGGGTTCCTTGAAGGATACCGCTCAGGGCAAGTGTATAGTAGACGCGCTAGATAACAGTAATTTAGTTCTGCTAAACGACTGTAGACCGACCAAAGTAACAAGACCTAATGAACTTCCATCAATGGTGGATCTATCCCTTGTTACATCAAATCTAATTGGATACACCACATGGGATCCTGTTCCCGATACTCTGGGTTCAACTCACTTACCTATAGTAATCACCATCGACTTGGACTATCACCCATGTACAATAATTCCTTCATCTAAATGGAAAGAGTCTTCAGCAAACTGGAATATCTTTAAAGGTCATATAGAAAAAACATTATCCGAAAATATTACCGATAATATCACTTCAGCGGAACGTTTTGACTTCCTGTTAAAGACAATTGACGATGCTGCCTCATTTTCTATGAATATCAAAAATTTCTTTCAGCCAAAATCTCGAATTCCAGTCTGGTGGGATTATGAATGCAAAAATACGATCATTTCATGAAAAGTTGCATACAAAAGATACATTGAAGCATCAAATTTTGAAAACTATATTAAATACAAACAAATTCAAGCCAAAAGTAAACTCCTCTTTACAAACAAACAAAAAAGTTCGTGGATTAACTTTGTAAATACTTTAAACAAAAATACTCCCATCAGTAAAATTTGGAATTTTGTTAATAAACTAGTGAATAAAAATTACCGTACAAGACGATATCCCCTGCCAAATGAACTAATAGAAGAGTTTCTCGACAAATTTGCTCCGCCATATGTTGACCTTCCTATTCAGGATAACAGTAAAACTTGTAAATACAATATTTTCCAGGAAAGTTTTGATATGAAAGAATTTGAGGCTGCACTCAAGTCTTTGGCTCCGGGGCGCGATCAAATTACTTATAACATAATATATGAATTACCTCTTATAGCTAAACAAAGTTTACTAACAATTTTCAACGATTGGCTTTTCAATGGAAGATATGTGGATCATATGAAAGAAATAGTTATTTGTTTAATTCTTAAACCTAATAAAGATAAAACACTTTCCTCTTCTTACAGACCGATATCATTAATGTCTTGCATATGCAAGACATTTGAAAGACTTATTAAGACTCGATTAGAATGGCTTTTAGAATAATATAGTATCCTTCCAAGTACACAATATGGATTTAGGGCTAGTGTTGGTACACTGGATGCAATATCACATTTAGTTACCAACATTCAAATAACGTTTTCCAGAAACAATTATCTTTGCTTGTTTGTTTTTAGACCTAAAAGGGGCATATGATTCTGTTAATTTAACCATTTTACACAAAAAACTATATGATATAGGATTACCTCAAAATATAGCGACTAATATTGTTCATCTTTATAATAATCGTGTTATATATATTAAAGATCATTTAAACCAACTAGACGGTCCTAGAATTGCTCAAACAGGTCTTCCACAAGGATCAGTTTTAAGTCCGTTATTGTTCAACATATTTTCAGCGAGTATTCATGGCATTTTTGAGAACACAATCAATTGCATCCAATACGCTGATGACATATGCATCTATACAGAGCGTAACTAGTATACTGACTGCCTGGAGGCTCTGGAATTCATCATGCAAAACGTTAATAACTGGGTAAAAAATCACGGACTGACCATTTCCCCTGACAAATTAGCCACAATGATATTCACTAGACATAAGATTCGTACGCCTGACAAAATAAAGTTGTCTGGATATGATATACCTATTGTCAAAGAATACAAATATCTTGGCATTCTTCTTGATCCCAAACTCTTATGGTCAAAACATGTGGAATATATAAAAAGTAGGTGTGAAAAAGGTATTAATATTCTTAAATGTGTCACTAATCGAAAATGGGGTGCTGACCCTAAAGTTGCATTGATGTTTTACAGAGCCTACGTGCGATCTATTGTAGACTATGGTTGCATTCTGTATGGTGCCGCCAGTAACACACACTTATTAACTGTAGACCGCATTCAGTTTAAATGTCTAAGAATATGCTTGGGCACCATGAAGTCTACTCCTTGCCCTGTACTACTTGCTGAAAGTAATGAAATACCTCTTCAAAATCGAGTCGAGAAATTATGACAATTAAACATATCCTGAAGCTAAGATTAAATAATAATAATCTACTTAGTCAACTGTATGAGTCATCTATTGAAAACCTCTTAAATAAATACTGGCGCATAAAAAATTCTCCTCCACTTGCTGATGCTTTCTTAGAAACTAATGAGTATCCTAATATCTATGGCAAAGAAAAAAGATTACCAATATATAAAGCTAATTATCAGGTAACAATAAATAAACCAAAAGTCATAATACCAAAGTACACAGAATCCCCACAAATAAACTTTGTCTTACTTAGATCCATATTGAGTGACTATAATGATCACGTAATAATGTATACCGATGGTTCCAAAAAAGAGGATGGTGCCAGAGGTTGGGCAGTTTACATTCCACATAAAAGCGAATCTTTGAAAATTAAACTTCCATCGCATTGTTCAATATATACTGCTGAAGCGGTAGCTATCGAAAAAGCATTAAATTGGCTAGATTCACACAATTTAAATAAAGCAGTAATATTATCAGATTCATTGTCGGTCAAGGATTAAACTCAGATATGACTCAACATAAAAGAAATAATATTCTTTGTGCTATTAAAAATAAAACATATAGTAAAGATATTACAGTTATTTGGGTTAAAAGTCACATTGGTATCGAGGGAAATGAACTGGTTGACCAGCTTGCTAAAGATGCGACCCATGTTGGACTCTATATTCCCATATTTACATTGAAGGACTTACAACAACATTATTATAACAAAATTTTTATAAATTGGAAAGAAAAATGGAAAAACATAGCAACGAATTCAAATAATCAATATTATACTATCCACCCTACCTTACCTCAAGATGTTGACTATATTTTCCAATATGCAATGCCAAAGAAGTTGACATCCACAATTACACGACTGAAAACTAATCACGGTGCATTCCCAGCTCACTTGGCTAAGTTAAATATTATCCCTTCTGGGGTATGCTCATGCGATAATATATCACAATGTGACATCAACTATATTCTTTTTAAGTGCGATAAACATAGGTATGAAACAGATCAGCTGTATTCAAAACTATCAGAACTTAAAATTCAGACTCCCATAAACATCACCCATTTACTCTCTTTAGATAGTAGAGAAGTATACGAACTAATATGTAACTTTTTATTTAAAGTTGGTTACATTATTTAAAAACTAATATCTTACATTACAATTCTGTGGCTAAAGGACTAGTTTCCAAGCCAACTCACCAAACACACACACACACACATAAAGTATTCATTTAAAGTGGTACTAAGAATATATAGGTCTTAGTTAACTCCAGTTACTTATATAAAATGTTAAAATATAAAAGGTCATCAGCAATATACAATATCAAGTGACTAAAAAATAGTATTAAAGTCTAAAAATAATATAAAAATTGATACAACACTAGTTAGCTATATAACATGAAGTGCCCAATAAGATTTCAACATTTGGAAATAATCTTTTGCTACAATTTTCAGGATAAAAGAAGTCCTAAAATGTTCCTCCTGCGAGTAGGAATCCATCCCTCGTAATCACGTTTTTAAAGCATTTTTAAATCTGTGTCCTTATCATATATTTAATAGTCCTCTTTCATATAAAATACACCTTTTTTGGTTTTTTTTCTATTTTATTTAAATTCCCATTCAATTGGTTTCCCATTCCCAAATTCCCATTCAATTCAATTCCCACAAATCTGGTTTTGTGAAGGTCTAAACATTTGAGAAATTTATTTTGGTAAGATTTGTGAAAATGTCATTTATAATGAATCGTAATTTAATTTGTGAGTTGGACCGGCAAGCATTATTGCTTTAGTTAAAGAAGGCCATTCACAGCGGTTCGTGTCGGAAAGAGCGGTTGTTTCTCATAGTGATGTCTAACGGATATGGAATTAGTTTCTGGAAACAAATTCTATACAGAGTAGAGCTCGATCTGGTGGACTCTGAGTTACAAATGAACAATAAAATTAATAGATATATCAGAATTGTCATTTAAAAAAATTCTTCTATGTCTGTCTCAGCCCCCCAAGGAGACTTCATTCATGCTACAGGAGTCAGAAAGGAGTTGGAGTACAATAGGAAAAATCATTTTAGAATCAGATTTAAGGAGTCATCGACCAATAAGGGTTAGCTACAACCTAGACATGTTTTGCAGCGCCTCCAGTGGGCTTAAGAATACATGCAGCTCCCTTAGCAGATTTAAAATTTTGTGCTTTTTTTTAAACAAAAACATAATCAACTTAAATAGTAATAGCTAGCGAATTCGTCTTTGGAAAGATCCAACAAGAGCTCTACAACTACCATATGGGTACTATACCAGATGTGGTTGAACAATTTTGTATTTATGGATGATAACGCCTGCCCACATATGTGCCTATCTTGAGACAGAATGTATTCGCTGTTTGGAATGCCTGAGATTTCTCCAGACATGAATTCCATTGAATATGCATGGGATGTGCTTTTCAGAGCTGCCCTTATGCCTGATGGAATCTTCCTAGCATCATGAACTTACATTGCCTGTAGAGAAGAATCTGCCACAGGAAATAATTGATCGCCTTGTTAGCAGTATTAGAGCTCAAATCTAGGCTACATTGATACCCGTGGTAAAAATACACGATATTAAGTTTGTTAAATTATATTTTAATTAGAAATAAATGTTTTAATTTTTTAATTTTCTATTTATTAAAAAAATATTCTGTTTTTGAAACAAAAATTTCTGTAGCGAAAATTTTGAGTGATGCATAACTTTTTCTGAGAAGCATTTTAGAAGAAGTAGAATAATTAACTCTAATTATATCGAAATTATCGAAATTATGCCCGAAGGAATCCTCCTAGAACCCATCATTAACTTACAAGTGCCTGTAGAGAAGAATGAGAGAATCTGTCACGGGAAATAATATTATCGACTTGTTATTAGTATTAGAGCTCGAATCTAGGCTAACATTGATACCCGTGGTGAAAATACTTGATATTAAGTTTGTTAAATACATTTAAATTAGAAAAAATTTTTTAGTGTTTCAATTTTCTATTTATTAAAAAAAATATTATCCCTTTTAAAACAAAAAGTTTTTGTTAACATTATGATATTTTTTATAATGATCTATAAAACTAGTTTCTAAAAATAGTTAATAGTAGCGAAAGTTTTGAGTGACTGTTGCAGCTTTTGAAACTATGGGTATTTTATGGTTTCCTGAGAACCTTTTTAGAATTAACTTTAATTATTTCTGATAATATAACGAAATTTTTTAAAATATTTTTAACATCTAATAGACGTATTTGACATCGACCCAAAAATCTGTTCATTAAATGTTCCTTTCTCGTCTAGAAAGGAAGAGTCTTGTCTATAAGCTGCGTTTTAGGGATGTCATAATAAACTCGTGTATGTGTTTGATTGGTGTTATGCTCTACTTGAAAAGCAGTTTATAATAAGCAGATTTAATAATTAACTCTAATCATTGCAGTATTACTTATTGTGAGTATCATTTCAGCATTTGGAAATATGTTTATTTTTCTTATCGTTTTACGAAAAAGAAAGCCCTTAATTTTACTTCTTGGACTAGGAAAATTATTTCATGGATAGACCAATGTCAAATTATGTTTTAAGGATGCCATGACATTAACCCGTGTATATGATCGATTGACGTTATGGCCCACTTGTAAAGCAGTTGACAATAAGCAGATTCAATAGTTACTCTACTCCTTGCAGTATTACTATTTTTAAATTTTAATAACATTTTTATTACTTCTCGAAATCTGTTAAATAACTAAATAGTTTATTTTATAAATTTTAGTTGGTATTCCAAGAACTATCTTTCTATCTATAAGAAGTTATCTTTCTATTAGTCAATTATTGAATTGAGATTTCAGCACTAGGAATTATTTTTTTTGCTATAATTTGGGTTGTCAGGAAAAATATATTTTCTATGACCATAAGTACCTACTGATATAATTAGCTGTATGGCTACAATGAGTTGTGAACATATTTGGATTTCAGAACCCCAATTTTAATCTTTTAATCGCCTGTCCGTTATTGGCAGGTAAAACTATTATAATTTCTTGGAAAAACTGGAAGCAAATTTTGTCTGGAGTGGCTGTTCGAGGGTGTCTTCCTATTTACACACATATGAAATGTTCAGTGGCCTAAAAGCTGTTTATTCAGCAAAGGTTTCCCTTGTGGAGAGGTGTCCATTAACAGAATTGTTTCTATATATAAACGTGTACTCTTTTAAATTTTTATTCCAAGCTTTCGGAATTTAAAAGCATTTTGTCAGAATAATGGCATGTATTTATTTAGAATAATTAAGTGTTTTTGGATGTATAGTAATTTTTTAAAAATTTTCAAACATAAAAATAGGTTTTATATGTTGAAAAAAGATGAGAGACTATGATAAATTTTATCAACATTATAATACATCTTCGTTGATACAACCTCATTAAGTTTCTCCCTGATGAAGGACATATCCAATGTCCGAAAGCTTGGAATAAAAATTTAAAAGAGTACACGTTTCATTTTTTATTGCTGCAAACCCACTATTTAACGTTTACTTCTTTATATATATATATATATATATATATATATATATATATATATATATATATAATAAATAGGCGAAGAAGAAATTGCGGTTCAAGAAGATGTACCAGATGTTCTCGTGGATGAGGTAGAGGCAGCTCTTAAGAGCATGAAGAACGGCAAGGCAGCCGGTAATGACGGTGTTACAGCCGAACTTCTAAAGATTGCTGGTAAAACAACTTGGAAAATCCTAGAAAAAATATACACAGACTGCCTAAAATCGAGACATATTCCAAAAAAGTGGAATTCAGCCAACATAATCCTTATTCACAAGAAAGGTAGCAAGGAAGACATTAGAAATTAAATGAACCTAGCAAAGACTAAAATAATGTGCAATGATCTGATCGCCAACGTGGACATAAAAATGAATGAAACCTCGCTAGAAGTAGTAGATAAATACATATACCTGGGACAGCTCATACATAAATCGGGATCACTACTTCCGGAAATCAACAGACGAATAAAACAAGCGTGGTCAGCATTCGGACGAAATTCCATAGTCTTCAAGTCCAAAATGCCACTATACCTCAAGAAGAGAGTATTTGATCAATGCATATTACCCGTCTTGACATATGGATGTGAAACTTGGATATTAAAGAGAGAAATAACGTCGAAACTCCAAGTAACTCAAAGAGCAATGGAAAGATGTATGCTAGGGATAACAAAGAGGGATCGTAAAAGAATTGAATGGATACGGAGGCAAACCCAGGTGACTGATGTAATCCAAAGAATAAAATCCCTGAAATGGCAATAGGCAGGACATATGGCAAGAAGAACAGATAACAGATGGACCACTAGAACAACTATGTGGTACCCCAGGAACGCTAAGAGACCAAAGAGGCGCCCAAATCTCAGATGGGATTATGATATTAGAAAATTAACAGGAACAACGTGGTCTCGAATAGCACAAGATAGAAAAATATGGGCGCAAATGAGCGCAAATTATTAGAACAACGTATAACTAAGACATCGTCGAATATAGAATAACATTGAAATAAGGGAGGCTGCACCGTAATTGGAAACGGTTGATAAAGCTGCACATGATGATGATGATGATGATATATATACATATATATAGGTATTGTAACAGCCACACCGCTCCATGGCTGAATACCACCGAAGTTACCATGACAGTGTCCACCGAGAGTGAACGGTGACAAGAGACAGATATATATGTTTTGTTGTTGTAAGATGTAGGTTAAATTGTAATACATGGTTTTCCTTTTAATAAAATCGTGTAAGTCAATATTCACAGTCATTACCTAACTATTTTAACTAATACCCACATCACAACTGGCACCCGACTTGGGCAAAATAGTTTAAAGTGTAGTTCGTACTGTGAAAATCGTAAAGTTTCATTGTGAACAGAAAAAAGTGTTTTTGCTCCCGCCATTGTAAGGTGATTAGTGGACATTTTCACTTAGTTTAGTGCTTCACAACAATAAATCTACTGTGTATGTGACTGCTGTGTAAACTCCGCACAGACCATCCAAAAACATCCTGTGGGAATATCAATCTTCCACTACAGACCATTCAAAACATCCTGTGGGAATATCAATCTTCCACTAGGCCATTCAGAAAAATCCTGTGGGAATATCAAGCTTCCATTCAAGGGTATTTACAAGAAATAAGCAACAGAAACTGTAAGCCTTTAATTTTTATTACTATTTTTGTGTTAAACTTGCAATCACGGCAACAAACGATAAACACAGTTATTCGCTTAGGTCGACGACGGTTTTTAGTTCAAGCGAATCAACATCAGCAGAAATGTCTTCGGTAAATTTAACAAGCGAACAGTTTCAAGCCTTATTAAATACAATAGCAAGGCCTATTTCGGACTCAGGTAGTTTAGCAAAATGTGCTTCTCGCTTCGATGGATCAAAGGGTGCTGATGTAAAAGCTTTTATAGATGCGGTCGAGATCTATAAAGAGTACACCCACGTATCTGACGCGAACGCATTAAAGGGTATACCCATGCTGCTAGACGGTTTCGCCGCCACGTGGTTTCAAGGTGTTAAAAATACGGTAAACACGTGGGCCAGCGCCATTAATTTATTACGATCGACTTTTGGACCTCAAAAACCAGCCTATAGAGTGTATCGGGAACTGTTTTCGACGGAACAAGATGCTAAAACTCCGTGTGACATTTTTGTATGCAAAGCGCGCGCGATAATAGCTCAGTTACCGGCAGATACATTAACCGAAGCCACTCAATTAGATATGGTATATGGTTTGTTGCATAGGAGAATACGTGAAAAAGTAGCACGTGATAAGATCAATACATTTAGCGAACTCTTAAAAGAATCGAGGCAAACTGAAGAATCGTATGAAAATCCGGAAATAAACATTAAAAACGAAAACGAATCAAAACGGGTACGGTGTAGCTTTTGCAAAAATCCAGGTCACGTGAAGGATGAATGTCGAAAATTGGCCGCAGTCAGAACCAGGGAAGCAGATTCTCGAAAATCTTCGGTTGAGCCCAAACCTAATCCTCCTCTAGTAACTTCTCATACTAGCCCTAAACCAACCTTTCCTACTTCGAATCAGATTTCGTGTTATGGATGTAAGACTCCTGGATTCATTAAGAGTAATTGTCCAAAATGCAAATCATCCAGTAAATCCTCAGCAGTATCTGAATTTATGCTTGCTGAAACAGTTAATGTCGACCAACAGTTTGCTACAAACCTATCAACTAAACCCATTGTTCAGGTCACTATTGAAGGTCATGTAGGTCATTGTTATCTTGATTCGGGAGCACAGTGCAGTATTGCTGGCTCTCAGCTAAGAGATATCCTCTTGAAGGATGAGGTACCCTTTTCCACAAAAAGTGTAGACATGACCCTAGCGGATGGTAGGACTACTTCTACTACTGTTTTGGTCTTTGATTTAGTTGTTATCTTACAAAACCGCTCTCATAGCATTTCCTTAATTTCTGTGCCCACACACACAAATAGTCGTACCTTACTGGGGGCAGACTTCTTAAGAAAAGCTAACATCATTCTAGACATTCCTAATGACTCATGGTTTTATGGTGATGTCCCTAATATCCCCTACTCATTTGCTCCAGATCCAGCTCAGGTCAGCTTTCCTTGCCAGGTCAATAGCGTTACTCTTGCTCATTTAGAACTACGAGTAGATGAAGGAATTTCTCTATCCTTAGAAGAAAGATCCAATCTTAACAACATTGTTAAGGAAAATTCTGATTTATTCGTATATAATATAGACCCTACTCCATATGCTGAACACTCCATTGTATTGGTTGATGATGTACCAATATCTGTTCCACCTTACCGTATGTCAGAGCCCAAAAGGCAATTACTGCGTCAGGAGTTAGATAAACTTTTGGCTCAAGGCATAATCGAAGAGTGTGAGTCCCCATATGCTTCACCCGTGGTACTTGTGCCTAAGAGAGATGGAGGTATCAGATTAACAGTAGACTATCGACGCTTAAACGCAATAACACGTGCAGATAAGTACCCTCTGCCACGTATTGAAGATATTTTGCATGCAGCAAAGGAAACCCGATTTATGACTACCCTCGACTTAAAATATGGTTATCATCAAATCTCTGTACGAACAGCTGATCGTGACAAAACAGCCTTCGTGTGTCCATTTGGCACCTTTCGTTACACACGCATGCCCTTTGGTATGTGTAACAGTCCCGCTAGTTTCCAAAGGATGATTGATAAATTTCGTGCTGGTCTTCAAAATCTGAATATCCTAGCTTATTTAGATGATCTGATAATATTATCCTCATCCTTCTCTGATCACATAGACGATTTGAAACAAGTATTCAACCGGATGCGCCTATTTAAATTATGTCTAAATAGAGCAAAATGTTCATTCGCCTGTGAGGAAGTCCTATATCTCGGACACATCCTTTCACCTTTGGGTATCCGGCCAAGTGAAAATAAAGTATCTGCCATATTAAACATGACACCACCCCTAAATGTTACTCAACTGCTAAAATTCCTGCATACATGCTCATGGTTCCGTAGATTCATTGAAAATTTCTCACATGTTGCTAAACCTTTGTCGAATTTAACCAAGAAAAATGTGAAATGGACCTGGGGAGCAGAACAACAAGAGGCCTTTGAATGTCTGAAACAATTATTGTGTTCCGCCCCAATCCTACGACAAGCTGACTGCAATTTACCTTATATACTTCGTACAGATGCTAGCAATTATGCTTTGGGGGCATGTCTTCTACAGGGGGAGAAAGAGAACGAACGACCTGTAGAGTATGCTTCGAGACTCCTGACTCCTGCTGAACAAAACTATAGCACTACAGAACGAGAAGCTCTCGCTGTGGTTTGGGCAGTGAAGAAATTTCGAGGATACTTAGAAGGCGCTACTACAATAGTGCAAAGTGATCACCAAGCCTTAAAATGGCTAATGACATTAAAGTCCCCTACTGGACGGTTAGCTCGATGGGCTTTAGAGCTCATGCCATATGACCTAAAAATAGAATATATCACAGGAAGAAAAAATGTAATCGCAGATACTCTATCAAGGCCTCCCATGACAGAAGTTCCCATCATAGCTGAAGTTCATCTAGTAAGAGTAGATTTTCCAACTCTTAGTGTTGCTGATGTTCGAGAAGAGCAGCTTAATGATCCAGATGTTGCCAAGATTATTAGATGTTTAGAAGATCCCTCTTCTGACACAAGCGTAGATTTCAAGAGGTGGGCAGAAAGAGGATATATCATGAACAATGGGATATTATACCGTTATACTCCTGAAGTAGATGAAGAAGAGCCCCAATTGGTAGCGGCTAGTACACGTATTCCTCACATACTGCATGAGTACCATGATTCCGCTACTGCTGGTCATTATGGAGTGGAGAAGACATATCAAAGAATATTAAAACGCTACTATTGGCCTGGAATGAAGAAAATTATCTCTGACCATGTAAGTAAATGTCTTGAGTGCCAACGCTATAAAGTCTCTAACCTCAAACCCGCTGGTCTCCTACAAACCCCTGTTCAGTCCCAGAGGTTTGAAGTGCTATCTATTGATTTATTTGGGCCTTTGCCCCTCTCTCCTCAAGGTTATACATGGATTCTGGTAGTGGAAGACACTGCTAGTCGTTGGGTAGAATTATTCCCGTTAGAATCTGCTACTGCCGCTGCCTGCGCCAAGTGTTTCATAGACAACATAATCTTACGATACGGAATCCCTCGTCGAGTCGTCAGTGACAACGGTACTCAGTTCGTGAGTGCGGTAATGCAGCAAGTGGTGCATTGCTTTGGGTACCAACAGAACCTTATACCTGTATACCACCCGGAATCTAACCCCGTCGAACGAAAAAATAGAGACATTAAAACTCAGTTAGCTATTCTAACAAATAATGACCATTCGTCTTGGTCTGAAAAGTTACCCGCTATACGGTTCGCGATGAACACTGTGAAGTGCGACTCAACCGGTTTCACTCCTGCGTACCTCACGTTCGGTCGCGAGTTACGAACTCCTGATGATGCAAATCGTGATTTTCGAAGCATCATAGCCAAGGACAACTTCGTGCCACAAATCACGCCCTATCTAATAACTTTGAGTAAAGCTCTTAGTGAAGCCCGCGAGACACATGAACAATCCCAAGATAGACGTAAGAAGTATAAAGACTGCCACCGCCGCTCGGTTTCGTTCGAAGTAGGTGATATTGTGCTAGTCGATTCGCATACACTAAGTGACGCGTCTAAGTCCATAACTTCGAAGTTCGCGCCGCGTCGTGACGGACCCTACAAGGTGACCAAAATGCTGTCCCCTACAACCTATGAAGTTTCACATCGACACTCCGGATGTTCCTGCTGGAAAATATCATGTCTCAGCCTTGACGCCTTTCCATGCCGATCCAGAAGATCCGTGCCCTGCTCCAGTTCAACCTCTCCGTAGAAGAGGTCGTCCAGTGAAATCCTCAAAAGCCGACCCTCCTGCTCCACTGGTCTCCTGTCCAGAGTCTTTGACCCTTGGGTTAGACGATAGCGAAATGGGCCCCCCTGTTGGAGATGACCTTGCTCAAATTGAAGCTGAACCTGAACCTGACCCTATTGCCAGACGTAGACAACCCCGACCAAAACGTTATCATTGCTGTCCTGTAGAGCTCTATTCCTGCTTAGACTCTGTTGCCCCACCCGCGAGTCGCCAGGGTGGTGCAAAGTGGGAGGATGTAACAGCCACACCGCTCCATGGCTGAATACCACCGAAGTTACCATGACAGTGTCCACCGAGAGTGAACGGTGACAAGAGACAGATATATATGTTTTGTTGTTGTAAGATGTAGGTTAAATTGTAATACATGGTTTTCCTTTTAATAAAATCGTGTAAATCAATATTCACAGTCATTACCTAACTATTTTAACTAATACCCACATCACAGTATATATATATATATATAGGTAAATATATATATATATATATATATATATATATATATATATATATATATATATATATATATATATATATATATATATATTTACATATATTTATTTGTAATTTTAATTATGCCTCGGCCCCCAAAAATCTTTTTCAGGATATCGAAAAATATTAAGTCTTAATATATTTCTGTATTTGATCATTTTACTCATACTTTATTTCATAGTTTACCTCCAAATATTTCCTTTTAAACACTTTTATCTTTTCTGTCTGACGCTACTTAAACCGGGATTATTTTCATTTATTAATTCTCTATAGTGTTTGTCAATGTATTATATATGATTACTTTAGTTCTTCTGGATACACATTTATTTTTCTTAGATGGTTATAAGAATCAGCATATAAATTAAAAATTAGGCTTATTTTGTATGCCTTTGCGCCTTGTACTAATATTTCTAAGTGTTCTTTTGACTTACCGGAAAAGAACGGCTTAGACCCACAATTAAAATAACAAGTCAAATATTCAGAGAAATATTTCTAAGAGTTCTTTGACTTACCGGAAAGAACTACTTAGACAAAGTACAAATCAAAATATTAAATAGAAAAAGCAAGATAAATATTTCTAAGTGTTCTTAACTTACGGAAGAACAACTTAGACATAAAATACAAGAAAAATAAACAATCAAAATAATCAAATAAAATATCAAACAATCAGTACATGAACAAATATAAATCAATGTAATATTCTAACCTGAAAAGGTCTGAATATACAATAATGCTAAAATAAAAATGGTATATAGGAAATCAGAAATAAAACAATAACTTAGTTGGAACAATAATAGCACCGACTAGGTCTACAGTAAAAGAGGCAAGCTCGACTGCCCGATGAGAGAAAATCTACCTGCTTTTATGTAAAACAAATCCTTTGTTTTACGTAGCGAAAGTGGAATTTCCCTGCATCAAACCAATTAGAAATTTGGATTTGGCCAACCTTGGAATTCCCAAGTATTTTGACCGATATCCAAATTCCTTGATGCCTCCGGCACGGCTGTCACGCCTCCGGAGGACAACCCCCCTCTTATGAAAGACCTAACGGTGCTAAGAAAATTTATTAAAACAATAGAAAAATACAATTTAAGAATAAAAAAAAATACAATAATAAAATTTTTACCCTAAAAGAATATAATGTAAAAGACTTAAGATAAAAAAAAACTAAGATATTGTACTTAAGATATTTGAACTTAATTGTATATGGTCCAGTAGGCCCAGGTGGTCCAGGTGTGCCGGGTGGCTCGTCTGCTTCCGTCAGGGCTACTTTATTCACCCTGAGGAGGTCCTACGACGTCGTGAAGATATAAGGCTACTCAATTCACCTTGATATCTCCACGTGTCGTAATGGGACCTTATCCTTGGTCATCTTTGGCGGTCGGCTGCGCTGTGGTTCCTTCATCCCGTCCGTCCGGAGGGGTCAGGGTCCTATGGTCTGCATCGTTGACCATCGTGAACTCTTGGAGGAGATTCTCTTCAATCTCGCTTCTGGGTACGTCTTCAGAGGTTTGCTGCTCGCGTCTCCGAAGTCGTTTCTTTCTCTTGCGTGTCCGGTGACTTCTCCGGATTTCCTCTCGGAGTGGTATGTCGACCGGACTGTCGAGGATGGGGTCGGTGTCCTCCTCCTCGTCGCCGTGCTCCATTGTCTCTATCAATAGAAGGCATTCGGCGTCTGGCATGTCATCTGCTGTCAGGCTAGGTTCTTCCTCCTCGTCGACGTCCTCCATCGTCTCTAGTAATGGAACGCCGTAGGCTTCTTCTTCTTCTTCGGGTGTGCCTGTACTGATGTCCGCTGTTTCGGTTTCTTCAGTGGTCGGCTGACGTGGACGGTTGTCTAATACTTCATTGTCCTCTTGGGTTGACTGCTCTGCTTGTTGGGATGGGGTTTGATGGAATTCCAGCTGTTGTGGTTTGGCTTGCCTTTCTGCTGGGGTCGCCCAGTAGATGGTGGTTCGGCAGGCAGTACCAGCGTGTAGACATTTTCGGGGTATGTCTACATTGGCCTCCTCCTGCTCCAACCAAGGCATCCCTAACACAACGTCGTGGTTCAAATCCTCCATAACCATGCAGTTTACAGTCGTGTCCAGAGTGTCAATGTTCATATTGACTGCAGCAGTCCCTAGGGTGCGGGATGTGCTGCCCGTGCATGCCAGCTGAACCAGTCCTGTTCCTCGGTGCAGGTCCCGTCTCTGGATCAACCTCTGGTGAACGAAGTTCCCGGAGGCACCGGTGTCGACCAAAATCTTTACTTTCTGCCCGTTGATCCTTCCATAGAGTTGGGGGAGACCTGCTGTCGAGGGTTGTACCTGAATAGGATTCAGTTGGGGCACCATCTTCACAACAGGGTTCAGTTGGCGCCCCGATTGGCGTTTCCCTGGTTCTGTGGGGTTGGAGGTGGCGGTTGGTTCATTGATGGCATCCTGTACTGTCCGCTGGGGTTCCTCCATTCGTCTATCGCCTCAGGATGTCGTGGAGCGTTATCCTGACGTGGGGGACGGTACGGCTGTTGTTGCTGCTGCTGCTGATGCTGCTGGGGTTTGCCGGTCCGGTGGATGTCAGATTCCATGCCCTGAGCGATTGTCAGAAGGTCTTCCTCGGTCCTGGGGATGTTCGCTCTCAGGCAGATCGCGATGTCGGGTCTCAGTAAGTTCGCTATCGTTATACACCTCTGGTCCTCGGGGGTATGTCGCATGAGACGTCTGAATAAGGCAGATTTCTGGTTAATGAACTCCTTCGTGGATTCGTCTCTACGTTGATGTTCTCCATGAAGCTTCGACGTCATGGTTGAAATTGCGGCAGGGTCATTGTATCTCCTTAGGAGACGGTCTCGAAATGTGGTGTATGGCAGGTCCGTGTATGAGAATTTCTGAGCCCATTTCTTCGCATCGCCGTGGAGGGAGTTGTCTATAAGGTAGTCGATCCATTGGTCCTCGTCTACGTTATGTTTGATTAAGAAATTCTCAGCTTTTGTCGAAAAGCTGAGCGGATTCTCGGTGTCCCGGCCTGAGAATTGAGGGGGCTTCGTGTAATTTATCCTGGACTTCGGTGTCTCAGGCTGAGGCATCTGGGGTGCACTGCCTTGAGTTATGGATAGGGCCGCCATCGCTTGCATCAAGGCAGAGATAAAGTCAACTGTAGCAGGCTGGCTCGAAGACGATCCTGGGGTCGTGAGTTCAGGTTTTGTTTGTTGGGCGCCATGTTGCCGAGAGGGGGCATTTGGGCCTGTAGGAACCATCGCGGACTTCTTCCTGTCCTCGGAATTAGACCGGGTGTTGACCATCTTTGCTTGTCACTGATAAAATGGTTTAATACAGCTACTGGTATAAAATAACGGTTACCGTAACAAGTATCTGTTATAGGTAATAGTTCCAAGGAGCAGTTACAAAATAACAGATCAAAATTAGAAAACATAACAGGTAAAATAGTCTAAGTATTCCTTGACTTACGGATCATCGTAACTTAACTTAACATCGTAAACAAGAAAAATAAAATGGTATAAAAGTACAATGCAAAGAAAATGTTTCTAAGTGTTTCTTGACTTACGGAAGACACAACTTAGAATGAAAAATAAAATACACAAGATAAAAAGAATAGAAAAGTGCAGAAATATTCCTAAGTGTTTCTTGTCTTACGGAAGAAATAACTTAGGACAGAAATACAGATAAATGAAATATGTAAATATGAAACAAGGTATGGAAATATTTCTAAGTGTTTCTTGACTTACGGAAGAAACAACTTAGAGTGAAAACAAACAAGAGAATCAAATATGGAAAAATAAGAATACAAATACTTATAAGTGTTTCTTGACTTAAGGAAGAAACGACTTACAAATACGAAAAATCAAATACAGAAAAGATGTGGAAATATTGCTAAGTGTTTCTTGACTTACGGAAGAAACAACTCAGCATAAAATAGAAAATGTAAGAGACAAATGTATTAAGTATTTTCTTAACTTAAGGAAGAAAATATCTTAGACAAAATATCGGAAATAATAATGCAACAATGATTATGAAAATATTTCTAAGTGTTCTTTTAACTTACCGGAAAAGAACGGCTTAGACGCACAATTAAAATAACAAGTCAAATATTCAGAGAAATATTTCTAAGAGTTCTTTGACTTACCGGAAAGAACTACTTAGACAAAGTACAAATCAAAATATTAAATAGAAAAAGCAAGATAAATATTTCTAAGTGTTCTTAACTTACGGAAGAACAACTTAGAAATAAAATACAAGAAAAATAAACAATCAAAATAATCAAATAAAATATCAAACAATCAGTACATGAACAAATATAAATCAATGTAATATTCTAACCTGAAAAGGTCTGAATATACAATAATGCTAAAATAAAAATGGTATATAGGAAATCAGAAATAAAACAATAACTTAGTTGGAACAATAATAGCACCGACTAGGTCTACAGTAGAAGAGGCAAGCTCGACTGCCCGATGAGGGAAAATCTACCTGCTTTTATGTAAAACAAATCCTTTGTTTTACGTAGCGAAAGTGGAATTTCCCTGCATCGAACCAATTAGAAATTTGGATTTGGCCAACCTTGGAATTCCCAAGTATTTTGACCGATATCCAAATTCCTTGATGCCTCCGGCACGGCTGTCACGCCTCCGGAGGACAGTACTATGTTAACTGCAAAATGCTACGATTTTAACAAAAATAGAATTCGAAATAACGCCAACCTCGAGCTGCTTTCTATGTGTTCTAATGAAAATAAACTCGTATTTTTGATCGAGTTTATTTTGTTTGTCGCATATAAAGCTGTTCATGTAACTCAAAACCAACACTTAATTATTATAATCGTGGCACATATTGCTAAGTTATAAATATGTACGCTACTTCAAATTACTAATGGAAATGTTTAATTAATTCGCCATCATGCTTTATACCCGATCAATAAAAGTGTTACACGTTAAATAAGACTAAACCATCTTAACGTAATCTCTAATCCCTGACGTACTGCAACCAATTGACTTATTATCCACCATTGTATGCAGTTGTTCCTTAACTGGTGCATGCTTAGTGAGGAAACTTGGTATGAATCTGAGATGATTCCTATTTGTTTAAGCAATATATATGTATATTTAGTAAAGCATTATATATTAGGCATCCCTAGTTCCATTTATTAACCAGATTTAGCCATACGGCTTACACTCCCTCCAAGGGGAAAATTCACTCATCTCAGATACCTACGGTATTAAAAGCATTGAGCTCTGGTGAAACTCTTTCCGTGTTATCGAGCCCTAGGTGACTTGTTTTGCTGGAGTATCTCCCAAAAATTTTAGTACACATCTGGACCTCGCGAGGAGTACAGCTTTCTGCATGCCCTTATAATGATGTTCATTTAGACCCAGCTGTTTTATGTTCGCTAGGAGGTTTTTTTGAATAACACCAGTAGTAGAAAGAATAATAGGTACTGTCTGGGTACTTTCCATTCTCCATTGTCTCCCGATTTGTATTTCTAGATCTCTATACTTGGCGATTTTTTCATTGTATTTAACACGTAAATTATTGGTGTTAGGTATCGCGACATCAATAAGTGTTGTTTGTCTGGTAAGTTTATTAACTAGTATGAGATCCCGTCTATTATGTGCCACTGGTTGGTCTGTCAGCATAGTGCGGTCTCAGTATAGCTTGTAGTTGTCATTTTCAAACATTCTGTCAGGGATATATTGATAATAAGGAAGATGTTCGGTTTGGAGAAGTCCCAGTTTCTCAGCTAGTTCTTGGTGAATAATCTTTCCTACTGAGTCATAGCGTTCTTTATAATAAGTTCCGACTAACGCCTGGCAACCTCCGGTAAGATGATGGATGGTTTCTCGTGGTTGGATCATTTTGGACTTGAGGATCTTTAACAATATATTTCAGGTAATTTTCAGTTGAAATAACCTGATCCTGAATGGCAAGTAGAAAACCCTCAGTCTCAGAAAACATCTTTCCTGATATCAACCAATAGTTCGACGCTGTATTGTCGACATATTCTTGGCTAATCTCATTGGGATGTCGCCCATGCAGAGGTTTACTCATTCAGGTGCGCACTTTTTCTTGCTTAGTCAGATGGTTTATGCGCATTTCTTGTTCCCTCAGTTTTAGCGGCGTTGTATTATCTACTGCATCATTTATTATATTATTAATGTCATTCCTTTGATGATTTTCACTTACATCTTACCCACATAAGGTGTAACGCATATTGCAATATTATTATTGGTATTATTCTTGTTTCTCTTTTTACGTATGCAGCTTGAGTAGCACATTGTTCATTAGTTTAGTATTTTTCCATCAAATGGGCATTCGTTAAATATTTGTTTTAATTCTTGTATTAAGGCCTAAGAGATGTTTAGCAGTTGTGCAATTATGTCTTAAGGACTAGTTGCTCTGTTATTTTTGTAACTTAAGTAGGTGTATTATAGTACACTCCTTCTAATAACTGAGTAATTTATGTAAATTTGCTTTCTGTCTTCTTGATCTCCTGTGGTCAGCCATTTTTCTATTTTCTATGTAATTTAACCTCATACGTATGATAAAGTTCATGTTGCATTAGGAGCAATGGAAAGCAGTTCACATATCGCAAAATCTATGATCAATAATAATAATAATTGTTAAATTTTTTATATCATTTTTTAGGCTATTCCAAACTTTTAATTGACATTTTTAATATTACCGCAATAAATGTTTAGCTGTGATTTTATCCTTGGATGTAGTGAAGTTCGATGGCCTAATAGCGGCAGAATAAGACAACTACGTGTTTTATTACCCTGGAGATGCTCTGGAGGAAACCAAAAGAAAAGTTAATTTTATTTTAAGCAACTTCAACGCAATTGTAGGGAAAGGAAAATATAGATGAAATAGTAGGAGAATATGAACTAGGAACGGCTAATGAGAGAGGAGAGAATAGTTCATTTTTGCAAGGACAACAAACTTATTATCAAGGACACATGGGTCAAACTATCAGCCCCAACAATATACTTCGAAAAGCTTCTATAGATGACGGTAAGAACATAGTAACAAACCAAATTAACTACATCGTTATAAACCAAAGATTCCATAAGGCTATAGCATCCATTAACCAGGGACAGATAAAGCAAATGATAGATAAATTAGATAATGCAAATACCTTGTTTTAGTAGACATGCAACTCAAACTAAAGAAAATAAAAACAGCCATCAAAGCACATAGAGTTCATCTAAGAAGACTAAAAAGCTGCTCTTTGCCAACTTATCAAAGAAGAAATACAGAAGGAAGTCTAGAAAGTAGAAAGACAAGAACAGCTTAAAGCTACAGAAAAATGGATAGAGTTATAGAAAATCTTGAGAAACATCATAAAAAACAACTGGAAGGTGATACATCCACTAAAAGCAAACAAGGAATCACACATGAAATAGTCATCGATATTGTAAAGGAAAAAATACAAGAATAAAATCTAATAAGCATATAAAAACATAAATAAAACAATGAGACAAAAAAATAAAAGAACCGAAGGACTTGCGGCTATTAGAAAATCATGCAGAAATAAAATGATTAAAAAAACATATGACAACTTTAACATAGGACAACTTTAACTTTAACTTTTAATTGTAAAATAAATCTTTTTAAAAAAGTCAATCAAGAAGTTAGTGATTTAATATATATATATATATACATATATATATATACATATATATACATATATATATATACATATATATATATATATATATACATATATATATACATATATATATATATACATATATATATATATATATATATATATATATATATATATATATATATTTATATATATATTTATATATATATATATATATATATATATATATATATATATATATATATATATATATACATCCTACTATCATTTTCGCATCGATACATTATGCTTTTACCATCAATTTAGCATCGTCTATTTAGCATATAAGTTTATTCCAGAAAATGTTTGAGTCTAAAATGATGGTACAGTGAAAATATTATATATATTTAGTCCAGGGTTTTACCGTTTACTCGCTGCCATTATATACATGAAAATGTATATCCCACTTTCATTATCAATCATTTTAGCATCAGAAATTTGGCATCGCTGTTGAATATAATATTGCCCACAACGAAATAGTAAATTTAAGAATATATATATATATATATTTTTTCATCCACAAATCATTTTGGAATCATGTTTGGTTAAAAGGAACGGGTTATGATATATTGCAACTACCTATTGTATCTTCACTCCAATTCGTCCAGTCGCGACGTACAGCCCCTCAAATGATAGGATTTAACCAATAAAATACACTAAGACAGAAAAATCAAATATAGCAGCATGTCAAAAAGGCCTTAATTATATATCTTCGTTTCTATAAGTCCAATCGTGACGTACAGTATCTCAAATGACAGGATTTAACCAATTGAAAACAATGAAATAAAAAAATTAAATACAGCAACATGTCCAAAGGGCCGTAGTCACGTATCTTCGGTCCTATTAGTCCAATCGTGACGTATAGTACCTCTAATGATAGGATTTAACATAAATAATACAATGGGATAGAAAAATCAAATGCAGAACAATGTCAAAAGGGCCTTAGTTGTGTATCTTTAGTTCTATTAGTCCAATCATGATGTGCAGTACCTCAAATGAAAGGATTTGACAAATAAAATACAATGAGGTATAAAAATTAAATGGAGTAGCATGTCAAAATGGCCTTAATTATGTATCTTTGGTCCTATTAGTCCAATCGTGACGTACGATACCTCAAATGATAGAACTTAACCAATAGAATACAATGACATAGAAATCAAATACAGCATCACGTCAAAAGGGCCTTAGTTACGTATCTTTGTTTTTAGTGGCCCAATCGTGACGTACAGTACCTCAAATGATAGGATTTAACCAATCGATTACAATAACATAGAAAAATAAAATACATCAGCTTGTCAAAAGGGCCTTAGTTATGATAGATCAAATGATAGAATTTAACTAATAGAATACAATGAGATATAAAAATAGAGTAGCCTGGCAAAAGGGCCTTAGGTATGTATCTTTGATCCTAATAGTCCAATCGTGACGTACAGTACCTCAAATGGTACAATTTAACCAATAGAATACTACGACGTACAAATCAAATACATTAACACCAAAAGGACCTTAGGTATATATCTTTGCTCCTATATATGTTATGTCAAAAGAGCCTTAGTTGCGTATCTCCGGTCCTATAGGTCTAATCATGACATATGGAGCCTAAAATGATAGGATTTAACGGAGATAATACGATGGTGGAGAAAAATTAAACATGGCGGCATGTAATAACACCTTAAACTGGCAGCAATAAAACGAATTAACGCACAGAAGTGTGTGACATATTACGTGACAGGATTATTAGCGAATACCATACGATTACGTCATACATATCTTTGCATACGTCCACTTTTAGTTAACTACTTAGTATGTATTCAGTACTTTGCTTTACGGTTGTTGAGGCATGGGCTCTTAAACAGAAGAATGTTAAAAATCTTGAAAGCTTTGAGATGTGGTGCTACCGCCGTATACTAAAAATAAGTTGGGTGGATAAAATTACAAATGAAGAGGTAATACGTAGAATAAATAACGATCCAGAAGTTATACTGATATAAAAAAGAGAAAACTTGAATAGTTTGGCCACCTAATGAGAGGACAAAAGTACACATTCCTACAAAATATAATGCAAGGAAAAATCCAAGGAAGCAGAAATCCAGGCCGTATAAGAATGTCCTGGATGAGAAATTTAAGAGAGTGGTTTGGCTGTACCACTAACGAATTATTCAAAACAGCAGTAAATAAAATTAGAATCGCCCTAATGATATCCAATCTCCGATAGGAGAGGCACTTAAAGAAGAAGATATGATAAACTCGAAAAATCTCCAACGTTCACTGTTAGACATATGCCTCCCGTTCAGTGCACACATTTACTGCTCCTTGACGCTGTGATGAGAATGAGATAGGATTTAACAAATAGAATGACAGAAAACTAAACAAGACAGTGTGTCAAACGTGGAATGCGTCGCAGAACGTGAAATATTAGCGTAAAATATCCATTTAATTTTTTTCCTCAGTTGAATAATTCCTGCTGGTATTTGGTCTAAGCTTACTTCTTTTCCCCATTCAAGCTGTTTCATAGCTAATTCTACTTCCTCTTTATAGTGCTCTGTTCATCTGTTTTGGTAAAACATAAAACAGTTGTTTCAGATATCTTTATCGCGTTTCCTTTTTTTATGGATGAATATGCTGTCGTTTTCATCTTCTACTATTTCATATGGAGCTACACGATTAACAATTCCAAATCAAGAAAACACAAATAACACTAATAATTATATTATACAACTAATAGTCGAAAAATGAAGAGCAAGAGATAGATAATCAGACAATTAAGATCAGCGCTACATGATGCACGCAATTCCACATTTGAACACTACATTAGTACATTGTCTAAAGAAAATCATTCACTATGGATAGCAACAAAAACACTTAAAGAGACCTGAACAATACAACCCACCAAATAAGAAAGATGACGTTAGTTGAGGAAGATCAGACCAGGAAAAAATGTCAACATTTTCAGAATACCAGATAATAATAATCAAGCAATAGAACACTGAAAATTTTGTTTTTAACTGTACGCCCGTGAATGACTTATTATTTTTTAAATAACACTTAATATTGCACTTTTTTATTGTATTTTTTCATCTTTCAAGATAATTCTTATAGGAATATATTTATTTATAACATACGGTCTTATGGTCTTATTACGGCTTTAAGATTATACGACCTAAATGTATCTTGTACCGCACTGCTAATTGAGAATTATGTTTGTAATGCGATAAGAGGTCCGGATATACGAGACACCAGTGACTCATGCCGCACTGATAAAAATCCAACAGGAATCTGCATTTCTATAAAAAAAATAGATTAATTTGTTTTGTGTATTAATTTAGTTTAGTTTAGTCGAACAAGAGTTGCAGTAAAAGATTTTTCTAAATATAGAATGTAAACCATATTTCCAATGCTTTGTGAAAGAGAACCAGTTTATAATATTCCGGACGACGTAATAACACCTTATTTTAGAATATTGGTCGTTTAATTGAAATCATTGTTCAAGAAACGAATTATTCATGTGCAGATGTTTTACTATAAAAACATGTAAAACCAAAATCTCGATTAAAAAAGTTGCAACCAGCTACTCACGATGAAACTTAACCCCATTATTGATTTTACAAGTGATAAAATGGGTCGACAAAAGACCAGCTTTAATCCTTACAACATTTAAACATAATAGTTGTATCTTGGTTTAATCAAATAAAAAGAAAAATTATACACAAGTACTAAAACCACAAACTATTCTCGATTATAACTTGGTGAAAAACAGTGTCGATTTTAGTGATCAAGTGGCTTCTTACCAAAGCCCAATACGCAAAATTCTGAAGTGGTACCGGAAAGTGGCAGTGGAATTAATATTTAATGCCGCATTTAATACCGTAGTAGTCAATGCTTAGTTGCTAAATAATAGAAAACGTAAAAAAAGCGACAACCTATCCTTATGTTCAGACTGGAGTTCGCGAAAGCATTTGCAATTAAAGAAATGTTGTAACCCTCACGACCAGTTACACCCAAAAATACCATCTCAGGCAAAGCGATGTAGATAATACAAAGAGAAGAAAGTGTACAAGATGTTACAAAATTTTAAGAAGAAGCATGACTAGTAGAAAGTTAAAACATACTGTGAAGAATGTGATGGCAATACTGCAATATGTCTAGTGTGCTTCATTGAAGCACATTAAAAAATAATTTTACTTATACAGGAACTATTATTGAGTAAAAACGTATTGTGCCTCAAGTGGCCTTATAGTATTGGAAGTCGTAAGTTGATAGTTTCTAGTAGAACGTTTTTATTGTTACTTACCTCCGTAAAAGTGAGTTATAGTATTTATAAAAAGATGGATGTAAATAATATGCCTTCGACATCTAAAAAAGCTAGATGTGAACATAAACGTAGATTGACCACTGCTGAATTACAATCATTGTTAGAAGCATGTGGCGAGGACGATGTAGATTAAATGAATGATGGAAGTGACTCTGATTGACTCTGACGAAATATTTGCACAAAGTCGTTCAGAAAAATCGAGGATTGCGTTTTGGAAAGAGACAACACAAACAGAATTTAAGACTTTTCTCGGACTTATGTTCCATATGGGGACAATTAAGATGAACCGTCTGAATGAGTACTGGAAAAGTGTGGGTAACTTCTATAATAGTGTTGACTTGACTAGATAATTGCTCATAGCCCATATTAAGAAATAAGCGAATAGACAATCCTCACTTGTCAAAGAAACTGAAAAAACGTGAAGTGGTGTAAAAACTAAAAAGTCCCCTATTCAAACTGTTTTTAATAAAAAATTTAATAATATGTTTAAGTTTTTTTAATATACCCTAAAACTGACAGCGCAAAGAATCGATTGCAAGTTACAAAATACTTGTAGAGTCATACTGTTTGGACAAGTACGGTTGTTTAAATAATCGCTTTCTGTCATAAACAAATTGAATAAATTTTAAAATATTTTTTGATCTGCTTGATATTTAGCACACTTTAATAACTGATCATTTGCCATAATTTCAAGTAGCTATATTACCTGTCGTTAGGCAAAAAACAAAGTTATTAACGAAAGTTTAATTCGAGATTCCAACCCTGCGTTTAGTTGATAAAGTGCCGATTAAAATCTGCTCTTACTAAAACTAACTTTTCAGTGGTTTATAATCAAGAAACGTAAAATATTGTTAGCTAAATAGAGTATTTAAACAACAAAGTTTCTTCACACAAAAAAATAAACTGTGAGTACATTACCAATTTAATACAAATTCAATATTATTAAATATTATACATAACCTATAATTCAATACAACACATCAATTAATCCAGTCTCTGGTTTTTTGGCAACTTCCACAAGTCGAACTAATTAGCCGATACAAGACCGGCTCTAGAAAAATTTTATCAAATGAAGAAAACAAAAATCAAAAATGGATAATTCTGAAAATATTAGTATACCTACTACATCATCAACATCGACATACTCCAATGCAGTAAGCAACTTCAATTTTCCTTCAAAAGAACAAGCCATTATTCTGTCAGCTATCCAAGGTATTAAAATACATGAATACATAGTAGCCATAGTAGGGATGGTTGGAACAGGGGTTTTTCAACAACTGTTACAACCTGTTTCAGTTCCAAAAATTATCTGTTTCAAAAAAACTGCTTCAGTTCCAAACTGTTCCAACACTAACACTGACACTGTGTTACGTACAGGTTGCTTCAGTACCGGTTCGGTTTGTTCCAGAAAGTTTGTTGCGTTAACAATAGACCATTGTATTTGTGGTTGTATGTTTTGAAAGTTTGAAGTCTTGTCGCGAGTCGCAGTAGAATTAAATTTTAGATAGTTTTATTGCCGGTTTAATACCTACGTGCTATTTTTCTTTTAAGTAAAATATTCTTTTATGATGTGTTCGAATTATTTATTGAAAATGGAAAGTGTATTAAGGCACAATAAAAGTAGGCCAGTTTGGAACTTTGTTACCATAGTTGACAACACGATTGCGAAGTGTAATCTGTGTCAGTTACAAATCACAAGTTACAAGTCGTATAAATCATTAATAACAAACTTAAAAAAACATATTGAAAGAAAGCATCCAACTGTGAACATTCCACAAAAATCTGTTATGTGTGTAAGTAGTGACATTGGAAATATAGAAAACGTGGACAGCGCCAGGGTTGTCATCACTACCACTACTAGCTGCAATTCACAGCAGTCAAGTATACACTGGTCTCCTGGTCTGTTGTGTGATGAAAAATGTTATATTGGAACAGGAAAACTTATTGATCAATATCTGTTCCAACCTGTTCCATATAAAAACCTGTTTCGAAAAGAACAGATCCTGTTCCAAAGTGGCATCTCTAAGCCATAGGGTCTCTACTCACACCAAAAAATGTTATCTTTGCATCACGAATAGCTAACAACAGAGTTTGTATTTACTTGAACAATACTAGCATAGTAGATACCTTACTAAACAACCATAAAACAGTACTCATCCAAGGCAATGAGATAGAAATTCGAAGACTTATTACGCCAGCAAGGAGACTAGTAATATCAAACATCTGCCCCAGCATTCCGAACAGTATTTTAGAAGAAGAACTGAAACAACTAGAAATAACTGCAGTATCCAAATTAACGTTTTTAAAAGTTGGCATGCCCGAGTCTGAGTATAGTCATGTCTTAAGCTTTAGGCGGCAAATATTTGTCTCTCCGATAATCACCAAACCAATTCCAAATACAATCTTAATAACCTATGACAACACTCCTTACAGAATCTTCCTATCCCTAGATGGTTTAAATTGCTCTAGATGTAATACTACTGGCCACAAAGAAGAAAACTGCACATCAACATCAACTGGTACAGAAACACTTAAAGATCCTTATACCTCAGAACTCGAACTCATGGAAATAAATCAGAATAATTCAGCAACAAATATTTCAGATGATACAACTGTTTCAACCCTATTTCTGAAGATATCCCAACGACAAATGATTCGCTTATAGTACACAGCATACCTTCAACTAAAGCTAACAGCAATAATAGTAAAACAACCAATCAAGCAAAAAGGCAAATTTCAACCTCTCCTGAAATCTCAGAAACTAAAAACCTAAACGAAACTTTCATAACTCCAAAAAAATCCGCACACAAAAAAAAGAAAAAGGCTTTAGATGTCGAAGCCACATTAAAACCAATTGAAAACATTTTAATGACAGCATCTCCTTCATATACGCTAAATTTCTCTGAATTATGCGACTTCGTGATAAACGCAATAGGATCAAAATTTCCTGAAGTCACAGCTAAAAACTATACAGAAGATTTTGACGGCTTATACACCTTATTAAAAATGGTTCACTCAAAATTAAATGATAGACGCATGAAAAATAATATCACAAGAATTATAAAGAAAATAAATCCAACAAATGAATCTTCCCTCACTGAAGAAAGCGACTACGATTTATCTCAATAGTCCAAATATATTCATTCTTCAATGGAACTTGAATGGCTATTATAGCCACATTGAAAACATTAAAATGCTAATCAATGAACTGTCACCACTAATAATATGTCTTCAAGAAACTCGTCTTTCCAACAATCAAGCAAAACTAAAAAATTATATGCCCTATACAAAAAATCGAGCAGTACAGCAAATATCCAGTGGTGGAGTCGGAATTTTTGTACATTCAACCATCCAATCCCAAGAAATTCCGTTAAATACAAATCTGGAAGCAGTAGCAGTTTCGGTAATACATCATTTTAAAATCAACATATGCAACGTATATTTACCACATCCTGACGAAACTACTCTATTAGAACTTCAAAATGTAATTAAACAAATTCCATCTCCAAAATTAATTTTGGGTGACACAAACTGTCACAACATCGCATGGGGATCACAAAGAACAGATAAAAATGGACGAATATTATTAGAAGCAATTAATAACGTAAAACTAGTTTTATTAAACACAGGAGCACCTACTAGATTCAATGCACATAATGGCACTTTTTCCTCCATAGACTTATCTATCAGTGATTCAACTTTAGCTCCATTTTTACAGTGGAATACATTGGACCACCTATACGACAGTGATCATTTTCCGATAATAATTACTCATGACAAAGATGAAAAAACCTGTACAACACCATATGAAACTTGGAAATTAAAGTCAGCCGATTGGGAAAAATACTCGAACTTAGTAAGCATACGTATACCAAATCTCGTTATATCAGATAATATAGACACTACTCTATCATCTTTCAATGGTATAATTTTAGACGCAGCCAGAGATTCTATAGGAAAAACCAAAAATATCACAAAAGCTCCTCTTCCTTGGTGGAACACTGAAATCGCATCCGCTTTAAAGCAAACAAAACATGCTTTTAATATATACAAAAAGTTTAACACACCTAATAACTTAAACAATTTTAGATCTTTAAGGGCCAGATCTAGATTTTTAATAAAACAAGCAAAAAAAGAGAGCTGGACCAATTACGTGTCGTCAATTGACTCGTCTACGCCCATAAGGGATATATGGCAAAAAATAAGGAAAATAAAAGGTTCAAAAACATTTAACCATATTGACACAATCACTACAAATGATCTAACAACTTCAGACAAACATGAAATCTCAGAAATTTTAGTAGAACACTATCAGTTGTATTCAAGCAATCAGCAGTACCACCCAAATTTCTTAGAACACAAAGAAAGAACAGAAGCATCAAAAATTAATATAGAAGATACTGCTGATCCACTAAACACTTCCATAACACTTGATGAATTAAATGAAAGTCTTAATAACCTCAAAAATACCTCACCTGGACCTGATGACATACCACCAATTTTCATAGAAAAACTACCTATAAGCGCGAAGGTTACTTTAGTAGAGATCTACAACAAAATTTATTCGACCCATAAATTTCCATCTCTCTGGCGCGAAGCAATTATAATACCATTTTTAAAAGACAATAAACCAAAAAACTTATCTTCTTCGTATCGACCAATATCTCTTACCTGTAGCATCTGTAAAATAATGGAAAAAATTCTAAGCAAAAGATTAAAATGGTACTTAGAAAAGAAAAATCTCCTTACATCCATCCAAAGTGGGTATCGATCAGAACGGTCTACAATAGATAACATTATAGCATTAGAATCTGAAATACACGAAGCTTTTATACATAAACAAAAATTAATAGCAATTTTCTTTGACATCACAAAAGCATTTGACACCACGTGGACATATCACATCTTAAAAACAATGAAGAGTTGGAAAATAGATGGTAAATTTCTAGCCTTCGCCAAAAACTTCCTGGAGAACAGAAGTATAAAAGTTAAAACAAACGGTGTCATGTCAACTAAGAAATCACTGGAAAATGGTATCCCTCAAGGATCTGTATTAAGCCCCCTGCTATTTTTAATAGCAATCAACAACGTATCTAACCATTTTATGCTTCCAGTAAAAGCAAACCTTTACGCCGATGATCTTGTAATATATATGAGAAGTAAAAACCTAAAATCAGCTGCATCAATATTACAAAATACACTAAATAAATTAGAAGGGTGGTCTTTAGATATAGGCTTGAGATTTTCAACCGAAAAAACTAAAGTAATAATATTTGACAAAAGAAAAACACAACACCACTTAAATTTAAAACTTAACGGAAATACTCTTATAACAATCAACGAAATCAAATTTTTGGGAATGACATTCGACTCTCAACTAAAATGGACATCGCACATAAATGAACTAATTAAATCATGCCAACAGAGAATAAATCTTCTAAAAGTTCTTTCCAATCACAAATGGGGCGCAGACACAACTATTCTTCTGCGATTATATCAAGCTCTAATTAGAAGCAAACTAGATTATGGATGTATATGCTACGAAACTGCTACTAAAACTCAAATGAACAAACTGGACATCATCCAATCCACAGCATTACGCATAGTTTTCGGAGCTTTCAGAACCACGCCAATTAGCAGCCTTCAAGTCCTAGCAGGAGAACCGCCATTAACTCTCAGAAGACAATATTTTTCAATGTGCTGTGCTACTAAATATCTCAGTGCAAAGGAAAACCCGTTTATAACAAGCCTAATAAGGAGCAACCCTCCAAATCTGTACTCAAATTATTGCCCTAGAAACTTACCTTTCAATGAACGAATAAATCGATTTGAATTCGATATACATTAATTGAGAGCCACTTCTACAAACAGATGCCAGTCTCCTCCCTGGAAAGTTCAAATACCAAAAGTAGATTTTACCTTACTTAACTATCCCAAACATTCACACAATCCTTCTGAAATACAACAACAATTCCGGTCTACCATCTCCAGATACCCTGATTTCAAACTAATTTTTACTGATGCCTCTAAAAGCAGTAATGGTGTAGCTGCTGCAGCTATTTTTGAAGACAACACCTCTGTCACCCGTCTAGCCAAGGAGTGTAGCATATATACTGGAGAACTGCAGGCAATCTTCAACGCACTGAACCAATGTACCAGCATTGATACAAACTTTCTTATTATATCAGATTCTCTAAGTGCCTTAAATGGTGTCAAGCAGATGTATCCTACTCATGCCAATTTAGCATTAATAAAAGACATGCTATACAATGCCCAAACATGTGGTAAAAACATAACATTTTTATGGGTACCATCCCATGTTGGGATAAAGGGTAATGAAGCAGCTGATAAAGCAGCAACAGAAACTATCAATAACATGACAATTCCTATTATGCAAAACATACCAATTTCAGACCAAAAAACATTAATAAAAACTTACATGAACAAAATCTGGCAAGTAAAATGGAACCAAACAGAAGCAAAATTAAAAAGTATCAAACCAGATGTTACTTCTGCTTTACTACCGCTCCCAGCTAAAAGACATGACCAAGTAGTTATTAACAGACTGCGGCTAGGTCATACAAAATTTACACATGGATACATCATCTCCAAGGACCCTCAGCCGATTTGCCACATCTGTCAAATACCATTTTCAGTGCAACATATAATGATAGACTGTCCAGTGTACTCAACAGCAAGATCGACAGCAAAACTAAAACACGATTTGAAAGAAACTCTAAAAGAAGACATCGGCAATACAATAAAGTTTATCAAAAATTGTAAACTGTATAACAAACTGTAACATAACATAAAATGTTTGTATTTTACAAAACTGTTATGTAAATTTTAATAATATACTAAATGTAACTTTTCTAAAATAAAGATATACCACCCGCTAATAACCCTAGGGGTTGATGCGGTAAAAAAAAAAAAAAAAAAAAAAGTTATTAACATTTATAAATTACTACAAACATAATATCTTAAAGTTTACGGTTTTTTGACATTATATCAATTATTTATGTATTTAAATTTGGTATTTCTCTACATAAAAAACTTTTTATGGTCTACAACTTTTATTTGAATTATTTTTCTTTAGAATGTATACAAAACGTTTTATAAGCAAAAAATTATTTTTTTTTTTGCCTTTTAAGATTGTTTAAAAAACAAAGCAAAATCAAGTGTACGTCTTTACGAATTTTTCGTCAGCTACCCCTCATACTATTTAGAATTTAAATTTCTGTATAAGATTTTTTTAAACTATTTAGCGAGGTTCCATGAACTACTTTCTTATGGCATGGTCAAATTCAAATATTATTTTTTTATGTGATTAAGCCACAATTATTGGTCGTTATTGAGATGAAAATTACATTTTTAATTAACTAATATTTAACGTTTTGATTTCCACTATTATTTTACAATAACTTTGTTTATTGTACAAATTATGTAAACATGTGTATACACAATTTGTACAAAAAAAACGTTTTTTGAGAACGATTTCCGGAATGGAAATCAAAATTTCAAACATTAACAGGATCACAACCAATAATTAAGGCCTCAATCCCATAAAACCATAATATTTATCTCAAACTATTCATCGATAGCTTCGACTAAACAGGTTGTAAATTGAAATTTATGTAAAATATTCCCCTACACGATTCTCTGGGCAAAAATATCTAGGTTGAATAAATATAACATCTAAACGAAGAAAAAACCCGTTGAGACTGCAACTTGTGAGCAGGTAGTTTCAATGTCGGTCTTTGAACTTGACCCAAAGCGATCGATATTTAGGTATCTAAAATATTATTTTAAGGATTAATACCGGCAACATCTATTGGCTCTAAAATGATGCCAAATACAGTGATTTTACCGCTCGATGTTAAAACGTAGGTATGACGTGAAAAATTAAATATATAAAAAAAATCGGAATATTGAAAAACCGACAACAGTGCCAAGCCTACAAAGGTGCACTAAACGAACATACACAATTTATAAATAGAAAATGATAGCAATTCTTGGTGATGCTAAATTACTGCAACGTGAAAAGAGTTTAAAAGGATAGCGGGATGTATATATATATATATATATATATTTATATATTTATATATATGTATATATATATTTACATATATATATATATATATATATATATATATATATATATATAAATATATATATATATATAATATATATATATATATATATATATATATATATATATATATATATATATATATATATATATGTATATAATATAAATATATATACCGCTGGCCAAAAAAAAATGCAAAACCTAGGAAAAATATTTTTTTTTAAATATTTGTTACTGGAAGTAACAAATGAAGTAATATGTAAGGTTTTTTCGTAAAAAAATTAATAATGAGTGGCTCCTCCTTGATTTTCTACACACTCAGTTGTTCTATGGGGCATTGGAATACTTATCCAGATTCTTCTTATAGCATGCCCAAAGATCTTCTCAGTTTGCTGGAGGACGTGACAATCGATTTAGATTTCGTCTGCTATAACCCACACATGGTCGTTAGATGGCAAATCAGCTGATCTCAATGGACACTACAAAGTCTCTATACCAGATTGTTGTATAAACTCCATGGTTTTATAAGCAATACGAGGTAGGGATTTAAAACTGGTTGCATTACTTCACCAATATATTGCTGAGCTCCCAGGGGCCCGTTAATAAGAACTAGAGTTGATCTAATTTGCAAACATATAACACTCCATACCATATTCAACAGCCAAGTCCATATTTCGTCGCTCAACTCGAAAACGTCTTACACTTATGCGCCGATCCGAAACACCCATACAAAACCTAGGTTCATTACTGCAGTACAAAATTTCAGTTTTGCCGAGATCTATAACATTCTAAGCGTCGAGAATTATGCTGTGGTGTCAAAGGTAGCACCAACAGCTGACGGTAAGCTCTCAGTCTCATTTCAAGTAATATTTGATTAACTATTGTTCTTAAGACTACCATTTTTGTAGCTGCAACTAAATCATCTCTTACTTGATGTAGACTGTCCCGTCCCGATTTCAGAGAGGAAGAAGTCTAAGGTGGCGCAAATCATGGAACAGAATGTCGAATTCATCATGGTGAAATTCAATTCGACTTGATATTAATTTTTAACCATGACGATATTAAAATTCTTAGAAGGAATAAAGAAATACCTTTAACGGTACTTTTAGGGGTAGGAGCCCTGCGCTACCTGCCTAGATAATTTAGATATTATTAGTCAGTTCAGAACAAGCTATTACAAAAGTCGGTCGCGAAATCTCGTAAGCTAAACTCGCTATATATAGCTCCAAATACTCTCTTCGCTTATTAATATATCATAGGTATCTGTAACTAAGTAGTTACACTCGCATCGCATTATTCATAAAAATTATCAAGCCAATCATTTATAGTAACCAGTGTTTTCTAAAACCGCAGTTTTAATTTTCATATAAACAGTTAATCTATTCAAACCAGCAGTGTTGCCAGTAGTTCGCTTTAAACATAGAAACGACATTCCGCTAAGCAATTCTATTTGTAATTATATATAATAGTGAAAATAGCTTCAGTGAAAAGTGTAGTGGGATATCCCATATCACAGTGTTTTCAGACAGATATCAGAAATTGCTATTTAATCTAAGCATTAAATATAAGCTACTGTTTAATCTGTTTTTTATTCCAGCCCCTGGCTGGTGGTCCTTCGTCCTTTAATTCTTTAAATGAGTCTGTTTTCCATTCCACATCATCTTCTCCATTAACCCATTAGCGCTCCGTGGCAACTTTAGTTGCCAGTGACTTTCAACACCCGTAAAATCTCTTGTGTATTGTGTGTGACCTATTTTTAAGTGGTATATAATTTTTAGCGTGTCCACATGTATTTATAACCTACAAATTTGGTTGTAAACTTGTTAGGTACTCGTTAGTATTTATTTCAATATTAGAGTTTTGCAGCAACCAAACTTAGTCCTAAAAAATGTAAGTATTTTTTAGTTAATTTATAATATTTTGTGTTCATACTCAATTCATTTTATACCAAAGGTTTATTATATATACTGATCTAAGAAAATTAACTGTTCATTAAATTATAACATAATTATGGTACCCTAAATTCACGTGGCAACTTTAGTTGCCACTGAGCACTAGAATGATTTATTTTTTTCTTTTAGTTCTGAAGATAATACGTTTAGCGTAGATGAAATTATGAAAGCTTGTGAAGAAAATTACGGATCAAGTTTTTTTAAAAGAATCAGGTCTGTGGGAATAGTTCCTCCTATAGAATCTGCTGAAGCTGATACAGACGAAGATTCAGATTTATCAGATGACGAAACTGAAGGAAATCCAAATCATTTACCAGGTAGAATCCTCAGATCAGAAGCGATTGTTGAGTTGAATGAGGAAATTGTTGAGAATCATTCAAACAGTACAGTAAATATCTGTTTGGATGAGAAAAATATTGATTTGTCACAGCCAGGTACTTCAAAACCTATTGGAAATAAAAAGCGAAAAGTAATTGCATCTTCAAACAGTGTTTGGTCTCAAAATAAAGAAAACAGTTGGAATTTACCTGCCGTTACTATACCCTCTGGACCATCGACTATGGAATTTTTGAAAAACTCAGTAAATTCTTCACTTCGAGCTTTCAAATGCTTTTTTACTGATACTCTAATTGAACATATCATTACACAAACTAATCTTTATGCCAGACAAAAGGGAGTGCATAGTTTAAATGTAAGTTATGATGAAATTTCTGTCTTCTTGGGAATAATCTTATTATCTGGTTACCCCCAACTGCCGAGTAAGCGGATGTATTGGCAAAATGAACCTGACTGCAAGGTAGCTATAGTTGCAGAAGCAATGCGAAGACGTCGATTTAAGGATATATTACGGTATCTCCATCTAAATGATAACTCGCAGATAAACACTGACAGGTTTTACAAGGTCCGCCCTCTGTTTGATTATCTAAATAATTCATTCAAGCAAGTACCAGTTGGAAATTCAGTTGCTATAGATGAGAGCATAGTCCCGTATTATGGACGTCATCCTACAAAACAATTTATACGGGGCAAACCTATTCGTTTTGGGTTTAAATTGTGGGTTTTGCAAGCCCTAATGGATTTGTGTCTCATGCTGAACCATACTGCGGTGCACATACAAAGCTTCCTGATACGGGACTCGGACAAGGAGGAAATGTAGTACTAGGACTTGCTGAATATGCCAACGTTCCTAGCGGGACTAAATTATATTTTGACAGTTTATTCACTTCTGTGTCCTTACTTGAAGAACTGTCTAAACGAGACTTGGGGGGAACTGGAACATTGCGAGAAAATAGAATAGCAAAGTGGATGAATTTACCTCCGAAAGAATCTTTCAAGAAATGTGACAGAGGGACAACACATTCCACATCTAATGGAAAGCTAACAGCCATCAGATGGAATGACAATGCTGTTGTAACCGTATTATCAAACTGCCACACAGAAGTGCCGTTTAAAAATGTTCAGCGGTTTAGTAAACGTGAAAAAAAGAAGATGATGATTAAAATGCCTGATGCGATTTCCCACTATAATTCTAATATGGGAGGTGTTGACCTAAATGATCAGTTCACTGCTCAATATAGATGCAAAATTCGCAATAAAAAATGGTGGTGGCCACTCTATGCTTGGCCTGTGGATGAATGTTCTGTTCAAGGTTGGCTTCTATATAGGCTTCTAGGTCACGAATTACCATACTTGCAATTTAGAAGACAAGTAGTATTACAGCTTCTTACAAAATATGGTTGTTCTCCAACTAAACCCGGGCCGCATACATCGTTTTCCACTTCCGCTATTTTGGAAGATCTAAGAACGGACAAGAAAAATCACATTATCGCGAAAGGAGACTCAAAGTACCGCAGATGTAAAATGTGTCAAAGAATAATAACATACTTGTGTAATAAATGTAATGTACCCCTACATGTGACTTGCTTTGAAACTTTCCATAAATAATTTCCATAATATGTATCTCTAGTTTTGTTAAATCACGATTAGTTTTTAATACATTTCTATTACATAGAAAATTTTTGGTTATTACCAAACCGTAAGCGCTCAGTGGCAACTAAAGTTGCCACTCATTTTGACAACCTTTTGACAGACCTTGATTTTTTTATGTATTTTTTAGTAAATATGTAACACTATTTGTAATAAAATCTATAAAAAAATTTACAACTTTCAAACTTTTTTAGTTCTGAGCACTAATGGGTTAATATCGTTGATGGATTAGCTTCAATTCTTGACCTAGAAAATTGTGTTAGGGACAAAATACTTAAACCAACTTCGGAACGATTTCTATAAACAATCTAAGATCAGCAATCTGATTCTAATGATTTTGCATGCTTTATAAAAAGCAGTTTACATAACCCAAAACAGTGCTTAATTGTAATCATAGCTTTATTAGTTAATCTATGGATAGAAACGTTTTAAAACTGTTTTATTGTGGCATGTTTAAGTTAAATATTATGGAATATGTTATTTAGTTACAATTGTGGTTTAATCCCATAACATCATATTATCTAACATTTAAATGTTTTACTAATAAAATATTCACATGAACCAAGGATATTTAATTTAGTAATTATGGATAAATTTCTCTAAGAAATGTTTCCAAATGTTGCTACGCCACGGGTAGCAATTAATTTACACGTCTTAAAATATACCGAGGTAAATTCTCCAGCAAACTCAAACAACAGCCGATAATGTATTGAAAAGACATTTTTAACCACAGATTAACTTTCTACAACCAATTCCCCCAATTTCCCTGTTAGAAATAATTCAAAAGGTGGGTTTTACCTACCTTTGTATAGAAATGTCGAAGTTTTCCCCCGCAAATCCCTTGACAATAGTCAGGCATTGCAATCAAAATTTTAAGTATTCAGTATAAAATTGTATCCCAGCTTAGCTGGTCGCTTCTTGGTAAGAGGTTTAACACTCGCATATCAGTTAGTGTTAGTTTTCATATTCGATCAAATTCGATGCATTTCTGGTTTAAGAGTTTTAGACTCTCGCGTATTTAGTATACCTAGTTTTGTTACATATCTTATAGTTAAAAGCTGAACGCTCATTTTTAATCAAGTATATTACTATTAAAGAAAACATTCATATTTGAAGTGATAATTATTAATAACATTTTAATCTGTATCTGTACTCGTATAGTGTGTCACGGACTAGTGTAAGTTGAGCAGTGATCGGCGGTTTCAATAAAAGAACTTGCGCTAAAACTTTGGTTAGATATTTACTTAGTTGTGGTAACACTCAATTATTAAATTAAGTATTGTTTAAACTGCTCGTGTACTTATTTCTCATGCCAGTGGTCCTTCAAGTTGGAAGTAATTACAACACTTAGTACGCTCTAAATGGTAGGAAGAAGGCCATCCTAATTTGTTGAAGAAATGTCCGTTTAATTCTACCAATTAATATACTTTATTAGCAATGAGCGTTTGTTAAACATGAAGCCTTTAAACTATAAGATTTATAACAATAATAAGGTATACTCAATACGAGAGTCTATAACTCTTAAACCAGAAATGCATCGAATTTGATCGAATACTAAACTAACACTAACTAATATGCAAGAGATGAAACCTCTCACCAAGAAGCGACCAGCTAAGCTGGGATACAATTTGATAATGACTACGTGACTACGTTCAAATTATCATTGTCTCGCCTATCAAGGATCAGGGGAAATTTTTTTGAAATTTCTATTAGATAGGTAGTTAAAACCCCCTTTTAAATGATTGCTAACTAGGATTTTACGAAATTAGAAATTGTTTAATACCAGCGACGTAGCAACAGATGAATGATAAATTTCTAACAGCAATTCATCCAAGTAGTTCACATAATGCAAAAATATTAATGAATGAATGAAATGAATAATAATTATTATCATTGTAGCAATAATTGTTAAATTGTGAGTGTTATTTGTAAGCTAGTTTAAATCTTTATATATATATACATATATATATATATATATATATATATATATATATATATATATATATATATATATATATATATATATATATATATATATATATATGTATATATATATATATATTATATATACATATATGTATATATATATATATATTTGTAGTACTGGCGCCAATATATTTAATAGCCATTCCAAAGCAGTACTTTAGAAGTATATCTGTTATTATTTTTGTATCAATTTTTGATAAGGAAGTTTTTCTAATAGTTAATTCACGAGATAATTTTTCAGAATGTGTTGCTTCCGTTGTGCAGCATTTAAGCTAAAGAAAAATTAGTTTCATTTTTTTTTTTGACATGGAAAATTGTGAGACATAGTGTGTAGGGATAGAAATCTTACACCAATTTCGAAACGTTTTCTATAAGGTACACACTCTACAATTGTAAATCTGTTTTAAGTGGTTTTGTATACAGTTATTTATTTACCGCATAATAATGTTTAATTGTAATCGTAGCTTTAATATATCTTTAACCAATTAACTAACGTAGTATTTATAATATAACATATTTATAGCAATAATGTACGTTTACCTATTTCAGCTACAGTTGCGTCATCTCACTTTGCCAGAGAATTGTCAGAAAAAATTGCAATATTTATTGGTATATTTATGCACCACGAAAGAAAAAGCCATTGAATTGCTCTCCTTTGGCTACGAATATGGCAACATGGATAGAGATGGAACCAACTTAGAGCTGTGTTGTACGGAGATGTCAATCCAAACATGTATATCTAATAGTATTTGGTTGGGTTCCTCCATAGAAAGTAGTTTTGATAGTCTAAAAACGATGAATAAATATAGTTGTAGCACTGTCGCCAATATATTTAAAAACAGATATAAAATAGTATTTCTGAAGCAAATTTATTATTTTTTCATCAGTGTGAGCTACGGAAGTTTTTTCTTTTAGTTAATTCTCAAAATCAGTTTTCAGAATATGTTGCTAATTTAGACAGCATTTAAACTAAAGAAAAATTCGTTACATTTTTTTTACTTGAAAAATTGTATTGGAAACAAAAATCCTACTCCAATTTCGAATCGTTTTCCATAAGGTAAGCTGTCCAAATGTCCAAACTTAATCCATTTGATTTTGCATGCCTTGTGAAAAACAGTTTACATAACGCAAATCAATAATTAATTGTAATCGACCTATCTAGGTTAAATATAGTGTATTGTATATGTATATACGGTGTTTAGCCATAGTTGTGGATTAATCACATATAAATATAATATCGAACCGAACTTCTGTTCGATTGTGCTATAAACTTTTAACATACATGTTTAATTATATTGCCAATCTAATAACTAACATTGTATTTATAATGATATTATACATTTTTACATATTTCAGTAGAGACACCTAAATGTCAGACAATTCTCGGAAACTAATTGGAATATTTGGTTTATTTATGCACTACGATAAAAGAAGCCGTTGTATCGATCACCTTTGACTAGAAATATGGGAAGATGGATATAGTTGGAACCAATTTAGAGCTGTGTTCTATGGCAGTATCAATCCAAACATGTATATCTGATCGTGTTTCGTTTGGTCCTTCCATAGAAAGTAGTTCACATAATGCAAAAACAATGAATAGTTATAATTTTATCACTAATTTATAAATTGTGAGTATTAGTTAATAACCTATTTCAAACTTCTTATAGATATTTGTAGTATTATCGCAACTAAATTTAATAGCCGATCCAAAACAGTACTTTTTGTTTAAAATTAATGTATCCACATATATTAGGATATTTTAATAATTCGATAAGCTTTATAATCGTTTATTGGAACCTAAATACAAACTTATATTTTAACAGATGATGTTTTGATTGTTGACATTAACCTTGACAGTTGTCACCACACGTCTAACGGCTATGTTCGGTTTAGTAATACATACTTAAACACCTTCCCCTCAAAGGTCCATTCTAAGAGGGGGTTTGATTAGACGACCTGATTTTGAGCCATTGGTCCTTTTGGGGCTAAGATTGTTTGAAGTATTTATAGATGTTTTTGGGGGCTTAACAATTCCTAAGTTGGCAGTACTGTGAGGTTCGTGATGGTGGTCATGATTCTGTCTATTTTTTGTTATGTCACTACCATTTGGGTATGTGTTTACATTGTTCTGTTTATGTACCTTATTTTGTTTATGTCTTACCACAATGTTTTTTACACATTTTTACACGTGCTTTTGGGCATATAGATTATTGGCTTGAGCTAAGTCAGGGTAAAACTCAGGTTCTAGTAGCAGCTCACTAGCTTGAGATTTTGTTATAGAGTGTTTCATTTGGTTTGTATTGCGCCTAACTATTCTATTGTTATACTCTTTTCTGATCCAGTATGATCTTGGTTCCTTAGCTTTTTCAATAATCACTGCTTTGTGCCATATTTTATCCCTTCTACTTTTCACTACTACCTTATCACCCTTTTTAAACTCAGTTACTGCTTTACGTGCTGTTTTATCATAATGTATTTTCACCTTCCCTTGTTGTTTGCACAGCAATCCATATGTTGTTTTCTGTATCTTAGGTTCTAATTGTTTACTAGTTATAGGTAGTTGAGTCCGTAAAGTCCTGCTTTAAAGAATCTGGGCTGGAGAGGCATGCAGTGCAATAATTCCTGTATTGTTATATTCCATTACAGATTCACGAAAATCAGTGTTTGTTTCTACACTTTTCCTTAATATTTGTTTTGAGATGCTGACAGCCTTTTCTGCAAGACCATTACTTTGGTGCCACTCTGGAGTACATGTTGCAAAAGTTATATATTTTTCACGGTAATAATTCAAACATTTCTGTGACACAAAGGGTAAGTTGTCAGCAATTAAAAACTGTGGGTATCCAAATTTACTGAGCAGATCTTGGAATGCACTGATTACAGAATTTGAAGTCTTATCTTTTAAAATGGCAAGATCTATCCAATGGGAAAGATAGTCTATGGTTACAAGATAGTATTTAGCGCCGAACTCCACTATATCAGAGGCAACTTTATTAAATCGTAACTTAGGTACAGAATAAGGTAACACGGGTTCCTTGAAATTCTTGGGTAAGTACTTTTCACATGTCCTACATTCTTTTATGGATGTTGTGATGTTGTCATTAAGGTGAGGCTAATAAAATATTTTTCTTGCCTTATTTATGGTTTTGCTTATACCTAGGTGTCCCTTATGCATTATTGTCATGTAGTTTTTTCTCAGAGCTCTAGGAACCATAATTTTGTCCTCATGGAAGACTATACCAGCTTCAACAAAGATGCTATCTTTTAGCTTTTAGTATGGTTTGCAATTTGCTGGTAGCATATTCTCTTTTGGCCATCCATTGAAGTAGTAGTTAAAAATTTTTAAAAGTGTTTCATCCTTACTCGTGAATTCCCTTAATATAGATCGTTTCTCAATACTCATTGGTAGATGTTTGCTCACAGAATGTACCATTTCAATCATTTCAGGGTCGTTTTCCTGCACTTTTAAACTAGCACGTGACAACATGTGTGCGAAATGGATATTTTTACCTGAAACATATAATGTATTCAAGGAATACTTCAGAAGTTTCAACCTTAATAGTTGTAATCTCACAGATCCAATTTTACATATAGGTTTTGCCATAATAGATATAATTGGTTTATAATCGGTCTGTACATCAACAATAGATTTATAAATGAAATCATGGAACTTTTGGGTGGCATAATGAATTGATAAAAGTTCTTCCTCTGTTTGGCTGTAGTTCACTTCGTGATCATTCATATTTCGAGAAGCACAAGCTACCAGTTTTAAAATTTTATTCTCATGTTCTTGAAACATACAGCAACCTAATCCATTCTTGGAGGCATCACATTGTATTATAATCTTCCTCTTTGGGTCAAATGGCGTTAATGCAGGAGATTTAGTAATTATTTATTTTAAGTTTTCAAAACACCTTTGTTGTAATAGCAGCCATTTGAATTCTACGTCAGATTTTAAAAGTTCACATAAAGGTTTAATATGCTACGCCATATTCTAGATATATTTTCTAACATAATTAAAGCTTCCAATTATTCTTTAAATTATTCTTTGACCCAGATAGAGTTAAATTATTCAACTCTATCTGGGTCTATTTCCATACCTTTGTTTGAGAATACTTGTCCCATAAATTTTACTTGCCTCTGGCAGTATTGGAATTTTTTTTTATTGAATTTGGCGCCGGTTTTTTTAGCCCTTTTTATCACTTGTGCAACTGCTTTCTCATGTTCCTCTTTATCTCGGCCCACTACTATCATGTCGTCATGTAAGATCTGGACATTTTCTAAGTCTCCAAAATTTCTTTCAACTTGTTCCTGGGAGTTTGAAAGTCTATAAGGCAGAACCACATATCTGTAGATACCAAAAGGTGTAGCAAAACTACATTTCCAAGAGGAGTTCTCATCTAATTCTAACTGGTGGTACCCTTCAGCCAAATCAAATACAGTGAATATTTTTTTTTCGATCATATTGGAGCACACTTCTTCAATGGTCTTGACTGGTTGTGGTTTTCATACAGTTTGACCATTAAGTTTTTATGGATCTAGACCTAATCTCAATGTACCATTACTTTTTTCAACAATTACTATATGGTTTATGCTGGCATGAGGGTCTATTTCATCCACTTTTACTATGGCTTTCCTCTGCACTAGCCTGTCAAGCTCGTTTTTTAGAGCATCTTTCATGGCGAATGGAACCTTTGTAGGTGGATAACTGACTGCTTTGAAATTTTTTGTAGTAGTTATCTTAAATTTCCCTTCAAATCTTCCATGGCCAGAAAATATTTTATGATGCTCTGCTATGACTTGATCTTTCTCAACATTGTTGTTACATTTTTTAATATTTACCCTATTTATTCGTTTTAAAAGAAAAAGATCAACACAAGCCTGCCCACCCAGCAAAATTTTGTTAGCTCCTTCAACAATTACAAAATTTTCATATATATTTTTTTTCTTATACTTACAATGAAGGCTTACAGTACCAACAGTTTTTGCCTGAGTGCCTTCAAAACCCTTTACAATAAATTTATTTTTACATACCTTAAACTGCTTGTCAATCCTTATGTCAGCCCCTGTGTCTAGATTTACTTTAAATTTGGAATTAATTCTCTACTTCAACAATCTCATTCCAAAGGTCCCGTAACTGATTTGAAACATTAACATTATTTATCACTAAACTAGAACTACTATCACTATCACTGTCGGATTTCTCTTGGTTGTCCAAATTCTTTACATTTCTTACTCTACAAGCAACTGCAAAGTGGTTCAAGATTCCACACCGCGAACATGATTTTCCAAATGCTGGACTTCCTTGGCCCGTGCATTGTTTGACATGACTACATTTAAATTTGTCTTGCTGTTTTCTGCTTGTGTGCGGTGTATGTTTATTCTTTGGAAACCTCTTGATAGCATGAATTTCTGCGATGCTCTCTTCTGCAAACATTTTGTTCTGGTTCTTACTGATTTCACTTGCACGGCAAATTTCTATGACTTTATTTAACTTTAGCTTGTCTATTCCTAGTAGAGCTTCTCTTGTGACTGTATCACGAATGTCCATGACAATTCTGTCTCTTAGAGCTTTCCCCTCAGTTGTTTTATCTGGGTCAGTTACATTAAAATTACAAAATTTCACCAGATGCTTTACTTCAGTGAGGTAATGCTCAAAATATTCGCCCTCTTTTTGGTTTCTGCTTAAAAACTTGTACCTTTCAAACACTTCATTGGCTCTTGGATTAACATATACCTTTAGCTGTTCCATCATGTGTTTGTAGGGCTCAGCGGTTCCATCAGGGATTGCAATTGTGCACATTATTCTAGCGGACTCGGTTCCTAATATATTTCTGACGATTGCCAGCTTTATATTATCGGCAGACTGATCTTTCCCTGTGGCTACTAGATAATCTTCAAATGAGATCTTCCAAAACTTCCATGTGGTAGCGGCATTCTGCCCCTGTATGTCGAAATCTGGAGGCAATTTTACAGGTCCATGCATGTGTGACTGTGCCATGTTTAAAATTAATGTATCCACATATATTAGGATATTTTAATAATTGGATAAGCTTTATAATCATTTATTGGAACCTAAATAGGTACAAACTTATATTTTAACAGATGATATTTTGATAGTTGACATTAACCTTGACAGTTGACACCACACGTCTAACGGCTATGTTCGGTTTAGTAATACATAGTTAACACTTTTGAAGTAAATTTATGATTTTCTTTTTACCAATGTGAAATACCAATCCATTAGGTACGTTATTTTATAAATCAATTCTCGAAATCAATTTTTAGAATATTTTTTTTTTAATTACAAAACAATTTCGCATCAACATCTAAAGTTATTAGCAACATATAAACATATACATGAGATAATTGACTTATAAATATTAAATTTTGTTAATTATAATGATGTCTATAAGTAATTTTACCAATTGTTCAATTTTACAGTTACATCAGTTGATGTGGTTGGTCTGTCTTTGCAACTGGTATCTTGGACACTCTACAAGAACACTCTTAACACAACACTGAGAGGAACATTACAATCGCCACATAAAGTAGTTCTTAGAATGTGGAACTTTTTTGTGGAACATTTGAAGGAACGAACAGTTATTTAAATTTTTTTCTTTGATCTAAAAAACTGTGTTAGGAAAGAGAAAGGGATGCAAAACAGTATTTTTAAAGTAAATATATTATTCTTTTTTTAACAATTTGGGCTACGGACGTTGTCGTATTGGTTATTTCTTGAGTTCAGTTTTCAGAAAGTGTTGTTCCTACGTGCAGCATTTAAAATTTAAATTTAAAGAAAAATTCATTGCATTTTTCTTAAATTTAGAAAATTGTGTTGGGGTAGCACAAGGTAAGCACTCTGATCTCGCATATCTAAGCAAGTTGCTTTTGCATGTCTTGCACTTTACATAACGCAAATCAAGGATTATTTGACATCGTAGCTTTAATAGTTAATTTATAAACAAGTAGGTTCTAAAACTGTTTCACATATCTCTTGGTTTGTTAAAGATAAACACTATGTTTAATCGGTGTTAAGTCACAATTGTTGACTAATCACATATAAATTTAATATCGAATCGAACTTCTGGGTACAAGTTTCTATTGTGTTATAAAATTTTAACATACATATTTAATTCTATGCCCAATCTATTAACTAACACTATATTCATATTATACCTAACATATTCATAATAGTAGTTTTACCTATTTCAGCTAATGTTGAGTCACCTAAATCTCCTTGTCAGACAATTCTCGGAAACTAATTGAAATATTTGGTTTATTTATGAATAAAAACAGAAAAAGCCATTTTATTGATCTCCTTTGACTAGAAATATGGGAAGATGGATATAGATGGAACCAATTTAGAGCTGTGTTCTATGGAGGGGTCAATCCAAATATGTATAGCTGATCGTATAAGGCTTGATTCCACTATAGAAACTTGTTCACATAATGCAAAAACATTGAATAATTATAATTTTATCATTAGTTTATAAATTGTGGTTATAAGTTAGTAACCTATTTCAAATTTCTTATAGATATTTGTAGTATTGTCGCCAGTATATTTAATATCCGATCCAAAACAGTACTTTTCAAGTAAACTTATGATTCTATTTTTACCAATAAGAACTATCATTTCATTAGCTACGTTATTCTATCAATAAATTCTCGAAATCAGTTTTTAAAATATGTTAAGTACTCCTTTGGTGGAAAATTTGAAGTAATGAAAAATTATTGAATTTTTTTTCTTTGACCTGGAAAATTGTGTTAGGGATCCAAAACAGTATGTTTGAAGTAAATATTATAATATTATTCGTTTTTATCAGTTTGGGCTACGAACGCTTTTCCATTAATTATTACTTGACATCAGTTTTCAGAATGTGTTGGTTTCTGCCTGCAGCATTTATACTAAAGAAAAATTCGTGGAATATTTTTCGTTGACTTAGAAAATTGTGTTGGGGACAGAAATCCTACTTCAATTTCAAATTATTCTCTATAACGTAAGCAGTCTAGTCTCGTATATAGAAGCCAATTGCTTTTGCATGCCTTGTAAAAAGCATTTTACATAACGCAAATCAAGTAATAGTCGTCATCGTATCTTTAATAGTTAAATTGTGGACAACACATTCTGAGACTGTTTTCTATTGGCATGTGAAAGCAACACTATGTTTATATAGTGTTCAGCTACAATTGTGAAAATCACATATATATTAAACATCGAATCGAACTTCTGGATAAGCGTTTCTATTGTATTATAAACTTTTAATATTATAACTTTATATATTTAAATTATAAACTTTTAATATACATCTTTAAGTTTATCGCCAATCTATTAACTAACATTATATTGATATTATAACATATTAATTAATATTATGATATGGTTTTATCTATTTCCGCTACTGTTGAGTTACCTAAATCTCTTTGTCAGACAATTCTCGGGAACGAATTGGAATATTTGGTTTATTTATGCACTACGAAAGAAAAGCTGTTGAATTTAGCTCTTTGGCTAGGAATATATGAAAATGGATAGAGAAGGAACCAATTTAGAGCTGTGTTCTATGGAGCTGCTATTCCATACTTGTATATTTGATCATGTGTGGATTAGTATCTCCTTAGAAAGTAGTTCACATAATGCAAAAAGAAGAATAATTATAATTTTGTCACTTCCTTATAAATTGTGAGTATTATTTGTAAGCTCTTTCAAACTTCCCATAGATATTTGTAGTATTTTCGCCAACATATTTAATACCCGATCTAAAACAGTACATTTAAAGTAAATTTATGATTCTCTGTTTATCACTGCGAGCTACCATTCGATTAGCTATATTCTTTTATCAATCAGTTTTTATAATGTGTTACTCTCATTGCGGAAAATTTGAAGTAATGAACAATAATTTTCTTTTACTTTGCCCTGAACAATTGTGTTAAGGATTCCAAAACAGTACTTTTAAAGTAAGTATACATTATTCTTTTGTTATTATTTTGGGTAATCCCAAATATTTACTCTTCTCTAATCTTTAATCTATATTTAGTGTCCTCTATGGAATAGAAAGTTGGAGAATTACAGAATATGCCATAAAACCATTAGAGGCATTTAAAATATGGTGCTAACGACGTATGTTGAGAGTCTCATATATACTCCAGACAAGTAACAAAATTATTCTCCAGAGAATAAGAAAAGACAAAGAAATTGTTAACACCACAAAAAATAGAAAATTGGCTTACTTTGGCCACATCATGAGTAATGATAAATACCGACTTCTGTAGTTGATTCTACAAAGCAAAATTGAGGGTAGGAGAGGTCCTGGACGTAGACGTATCTCCTGGCCGGCCAATCTTAAGAAGTGGACAGGTCTAAGATAAACTTATCTATTTCAAGCTGATGTGTATAAATAAAGATAGGTCAATGTGTTCGCCAACATCTCTAGAAGATAGGCACATTTAGAAGAAGATTGATTTGGTCTACAGACGTTTTTCTATTAATTATTTCTTGTGATCACTTCTCTGAACATGTTGGTTTCTCATGCAGCATTTAAACAAAAGCAAAATTCGTTGCACGTTTTTCTTTAATTTGGAAAATTGTGTTGGGGACAGAAATCCTACTCCAATTACGAATTGTTCCCTATAAGGTAAGCAGACTAATCTCGTCTAAAAATTATAATTTTGTCACTTCTTTATAAATTGTTAATATTATTTGTAAGCTCTTTAAAACTTCTCATAGATATATTTAGTATTTTTGCCAAAATATTTAATACCCGATCTAAAACAGTACCTTTGAAGTAAATTTATGATTCTCTATTTACCACTGTGAGCTACCATTCGATTAGCTATGTACGTTCTTCTCTCAATCAATTCTTAAAATCAGTTTTAATAATGTGTTACTCTCATTGCGGAAAATTTGAAGTAGTGAACAATTAGTTTATTTTTCTTTAACCTGAACAATAGTATTAAAGATCCAAAATAGTACTTTTTAAGTAAATATAATTCTTTTGTTATTATTTTGGGTAATCCCAAATATTTACTCTTCCCTAATCTTTAATCTATATTTAGTGTCCTTTTTTATGGAGTACAAAGCTGGAGCCTTACAGAATATGCCATAAAACGATTAAAGGCATTTCAAATGTGGTGCTACCGACGTATGTTGAGGGTCTTATATATAAAACAAACAAGTAACATAATTATTCTTAAGAGGATAAGAAAAGACAAAGAAATTGTTAACACGATAAAAAAGAGAAAATTGGCTTACTTTGGTCACACCATGCGTAATGATAAATACCCACTTCTGTAGTTGATGCTACAAAGCAAAATTAATTGTAGGAGAGGCCCTGGACGGAGACGTATTTTCTGGCTGGCCAATTTTAGAAAGTGGACTGGTCTAACGTCAACTAATCTATTTTGAGCTGCTCTGAATAAAATAAGATGGGTCAATGTGGTCGCCAACATCTCTAGAAGATAGGCACATTTAGAAGAAGATCAATTTGGGCTACGCACGTTTTTCTGTTAATTATTTATTGAGATCACTTTTCTGAACCTGTTGGTTCCTCATGCAGTATTTAAACTAAAGAAAAATTCGTTGTATTTTTTTCTTTAATTCAGAAAATTGTGTTGGGGACAGAAATCCTTCTCCAATTTCAAATTATTCTCTATAAGGTAAGCAGTCTAATCTCGTATATTGAAGACAACCGCTTTTGCATGCCTTCTAAAAAGTACTTAACATTACGCGTATCAAGAATTAGTTGTCATTGTATCTTTAATAGTTAAATTGTGGACAACACATTCTGAGACCGTTTTCTATTGGCATGTGAAAGCAACACTATGTTTATATGGTGTTCAGCTACAATTGTGAATTAATCACATATATATTTAACAACGAATCGAACTTCTGGATAAGCGTTTCTATTGTGTTATAAACTTTTAATATACATGTTTAATTTTATCGTCAATCTATTAACTAACATTATATTAATATTATAACGTATTAACGAATAATATAATATGGTATTATCTATTTTAGCTACTGTTAAGTGACCTAAATCTCTTTGCCAGACAATTCTCGGGAACAAATTGGAATATTTGGTTTACGTATGCAACACGAAAGAAAAGCTGTTGTACTTATCTCTTTGGTTAGGATTGTATGAAAATGGATAGAGAAGGAACCAATTTAGAGCTCGGTTCTATGGAGCTGCTATTCCATACTTGTATATTTGATCATGTGTGGATTAGTATCTCCTTAGAAAGTAGTTCACATAATGCAAAAAAAAAATTATAATTTTGTCACTTCCTTATAAATTGTGAGTATTATTTGTAAGCTATTTCAAACTTCCTATAGATATTTGTAGTATTGTCACCAATATATTTAATACCCGATCTAAAACAGTATCTTTGAAGTAAATTTATGATTCTCTATTTACCACTTTGAGCTACCATTCGATTACCTATGTACGTTCTTCCATCAATCAATTCTTAAAATCAGTTTTTATAATGTGTTACTCTCTTTGTGGAAAATTTGAAGTAATGCACAATTAGTTTCTTTTTCTTTAACCTAAACAATTGTATTAAGGATCCAAAATAGAACTTTTGAAGTAAATACATGATTGGATGGTTGTGGATTGTCAGTTGAACTGTCAAAGTTTAAATACGCATTTGAAAGTTTTCTGCGAATTTTTGTAATTTAAGTACAGTATATTTCACGAATTTGCGCTTATTTTGGATTAGAAATCAAAGCTTGGATAATTGTCATTCCAGGTTGGTTTTTTTTTCGAAGTTTGATGGTGCATGGTGGAAAAATACAAGTAAGGGCCTTACTAACATTTTCTTTGTGATCTTATTCCTTTACATATTTCCTAACCTTCTATATAGTCTAACCACATCTTAACGTTTTGGTAGATTTAAACTTTGTTGACGTTTGCCATTATGGAGGAAGAAATTCCTCCCGACCGGCCACCAGATCCCGGCCCAAATATAAGTCAAAATCCGTCTCAAAATAATGCAATAGAGAAAGTAAACATTAAAGAAAAGAGTTTATATTCTGAATCAGATTTGGGGCCCTTTGAGGTCTTTGTTCAGGGTAAAAATAGTAATGTGGGTAATTATCATATCCTAAATATTGCTAAGACTATCTTTAATTTAAAACTGAAAGAGATTGCTAAATTTGATAGAAAGGGAAAAAATAGAGTGGGGGTAGTATTCAAGGACAGACAATCTGCCAATTCGTTTATCCTTAGGAAGGACTGGGAAGAATTAGGTTATGAGGTTTTCATTCCCACTCATCTTATCTCTTGTAAAGGTATTGTCAGGGGAGTTTTTAAATCTTTGTCAGAAGGGGAAATTAAAATGTCAACTTCTACTAATCTACCCTTTTGTTGAGTTATCTCTGTTAAAATAATGAATAGAAGGGTTATGCAAAATAATTCAGAAACCACCTTCATCCCTACAGGTACTATCTGTTTAACTTTTTCAGGAAGGAATATTCCCAAAGAAATTGAAATTTATGGTCTGCCTATGAAGGTGATACCCTTTGTTAGTCCAGTTCTCCAATGTCATATTTGTCTTTTATATGGGCATGCTATTTCTCAATGCAAGGGAAAAAACAGATGTGTTACATGTGGTGTAAATCATGATTCTCCCTCGTTTGTAGGATGCAGTAGGTTTTGTATGTTCTGTAAAACACCAGATCATGACTCTAGACATCCTGAATGTAAAGAAAGAAAAAGACAAAAGAGTATTAAGGAACTTATGTCGTTTGCCAACTTATCCTATTATGAAGCTAACCAAAACATTCCAAGGGAAACATCTAGCCCAAAGTTGAACATTAAGGATTTTCCTAATCTTGTAAACAATCTATCCTCTGCAAATAGCATTTCTGTTCAAGAGAGGAGATCAGTTGCTACATCCCTGTCTTCAAATTCTGTTTCCTACAGTCAGATTACAAAATCCACTCCATCAAAAAGGAAAAGACCAATAAATGCAGGCTTTGATCAAAGTTCTCATTCTAAAGTATTGAACAATCCTAATGGGAGATCCCCCAAAGAATCCCCTAGTCACTTTATAAATAACTCTCAGACCCAAAGAGATTCAAATCAGGTTATATTAATGCTCAATCAAAATCATAGGGATTTGGTTATGACATTTACTGGTGAATTGATTAATAAAAATTATAGTTCTCCTAAGGATCACGTTGGATTAAATGTAGAGATTGGTCATCATAAAAACAAAAGTGTATCACATAATGCTATAAGTACTAGTCAGGAGCGAGGAGGGATGGAGGTATCTGGGTCTAAGGACTCAGAATACTGATTCCCCTCTCGTCTTGACCTGGTACACACATGTTTTTAACATTATATATGTTCAATCATCACGCCCCACTAAATATTATACAATGGAATATAAGATCTTATAATACCAATGTTGATAACTTAAAAGTTCTTATTAATGACTATAACCCTGATATTGTCCTCATTAGTGAGTCTTGGCTATCTAACCAACACATAATTAGATGCAGAGGGTATCACATTATCAGAAAGGATCGAGGTGATGGATATGGGGGCTTAATTACCCTTATCAAATACAATATAGATTTTCGGGATATTCATATTAACAATCCTGGTTTTAATTCAGATGTTCAATTTCAACGCATCTTTTTACCCAAGCATAATTTAAATATATTAAATATGTATTGTCCTTTGGACAATCTCATTTCCAAAACATGCTGGTCTTCTTTGGTCAACTCGATCAACAAACTTCTACTCATCATGGGTGATCTAAATTGTAATCATAGAGCATGGGGAAGCTCAAGAGATAGTGTTAATGGCAGAAATATTTTGCAAACTGCAGAAGATCTTAAGTTAATTTTTCTTAATGATGGTTCTCCAACAAGATTGGTTCGTCCTGGTGGCAGCAAATCAGTAGTTGACTTATCATTGGCTTCGATAGATGTGGCACCTAAAATTAGTGGATGGACCACCATTCCAGATACAGGATCTAGTGATCATTTTCCCATTCTATGCTATGTCGGTATCCCAACACAGGACTCTAATCAGGTTTCTAAAATAAGAAATTTCAAAAAGGCTGATTGGCTTTCTTTCCATGAAAAACTAGACTGTATTTTCTCATCGTTTCCAATTGAGGACTATGAAAATTTTATCGAATATATATCATCAGTGGCAGACACATCAATTCCTTGGACCTCCTCTCATAATAACAAATATCACATTGCATGGTGGGATGATTCATGTGCTCATATAATACAAAAGAGAGTTTTAGCTATTAATACATTTAAAAATTCTCCTAGTGTTGAAAACTATATAGAGGCTAAAAAAGTCATAGCGAAAGCTAGAAAATTTCTAAAATTAAAGCGAAAAATAAGCTTCAGATCCTTTTGTAGCAAACTAAATAGAAATACTCCCCTTAAAGATATTTGGAATAAAATTAACAAGGTTTCTGGTAGTAAATTGTCTCTTTTATCTCAATTGCCACCTGAGGAGATAGCTCAAGAAATTTTAACATTTCTCTCACCTATTTCTGGAGACTTTGAATTACTTTTCAGTCCTCTGCAGTATTCTGAGAATCCCATATCATTTGATAAATATCACAATACTCTTCTATCTAAAACTGATTTTGCTACTGGTCCTGATCAGGTTTCATACTCTATGTTAAGAAATTTACCGCACTCTGGATCATTACTCTTAATTCAATTCTTTAATGAATGTATCCGGAAGGGACAGGTTCCTCTCTCGTGGAAAGAAACGGTCATATTACCCATTGTTAAGCATGGAAAGGATAAAACTGACCCACTTAATTATAGGCCAATAGCTCTATCATCCTAGTTGGTAAAATGCTGGAAACATTAATTAAAAACAGAATTGAGTGGTTCTTAGAACACAATCATATTTTAAATCCATTGCAACTTGGTTTTAGAAGGGGTAGAGGTTGCATGGAATGCATTTCATTACTAAATTCTAAAATACTACAAGGATTTTCATTGAATCAATTTACCATAGGACTTTTCCTAGATATTTCAGCAGCTTATGATAGTGTCAACATCTCTCTGTTATACTCTAAACTAATTAAATATAACATTCCTATTCAACTAGTAAATGTCATTTATTCTATATTAAATGATTGTAGTATTTATGTAAAGGACAAAACTGGTCAAATTCATGGTCCAAGAAAAACTAATCAGTGCTTACCTCAGGGCTCCCCTCTAAATCCAATGTTATTTAATCTGTATTCCCTATCTTTATACAAGATTATTCCCAGCGGTTGTAATCTGATACAGTATGCGGATGATTTGGTTATTTTGGTTAGTGGGGCTGATCTACTTAAATTAATTAATTCTTTGAACTTGTTAATGGATAGGATGGATCTCTGGTTATTAGAACACAACTTTAATTTATCTTACAATATGTCCTCAGCAATTATATTTCAAATAGGGAATCGTAAAATTAATCCTCCAAACGTAAGAATTAGAGGTCATGCAATTTAATGGGTGGATACTGTGAAATATTAAGGGGTAGTTATTCAAAAAAACCTGAAGTGGAAATCATATGTGGATTTAATAGAATTAAAAGTTAGTCGTAGCTTGAATGTAATGAGAGCTCTATGTGGAACATATTGGGGTAGTGATCCTAAAACTCTCCAGATGGTTCATAATGGTTTGATACAAAGTCATTTAAATTATGGATGTCAAATATTATCAGATTTTCCTAAGTCGCTAATCAACAGGTAAGATAAATTACAATATAAGAGTATTCGTATCATAACAGGATGTATGAGATCTACCCCTATTCATGCATTGTTAAGTGAAAGTGGTCAAATTCCTCTAAAGTACAGATGGGAATGGCTTAATTCAAAATTCCTCCTAAAAAATCTTATGCTAATTAATAATCCAATAATTTCTGCCATGAATCAATTACAAATATCAATGCAATCAAATCATAATTACTGGAATAAAAAAAGTATTCTCGTCTTAGTTTCCATCATGAATAAATTCCAGCATACCCCAAATTTATTTTCTAGTGACTTATTTCCGTGCCACAATTTTGAATTAGAATATTAATTAACTTCTATCCCTATTAGGAATGTGCAATCTAATAAAGGTGATGAGCGTGCAATATTTTAATTTCAAAGAATATCACTTGACAATCCACTTCACACTATAACCTTTACAGATGGGTCAGTTGATAGTAAGGGCACAGCAGGATTTGGTGTTTTTTGTCCTGACTTTGAATGCTCATACTCTAGTAAACTCCCCACACAGACTCAAGTTTGCACTGCAGAGATTATTGCAATTAATCATGCGATTCAATTTGTCTTGGAGAAGGATATCAAGAGGGCCTTAATCTTGTCTGATTCTAAGAGTGCTATCCAAAAGATAGGGAAAACATCTTACTCAATGGAAACTGAACATACCTCTATTATGACCAAAAGGGGCATTATAGAAGCCAATCAACAGAACATCAGTATTATTCTGGCTTGGATTCCAGGGCATTCGGATATTAAGGGCAATTGTGTTACAGACAAATTGGCAAATATAGGAAGATCACTAAAAATGCCAGCCAAAGTTAAATTACATTATTCAAACTACTTATTTTATATTAAAAAGCTAATTTGGACTCGATGGGAACAAGAATGGAATTCAAACAGATCAAAAGGGTCGTTTTATAGTAAGATAGTCAATAAATTGAGCAAATCACCATGGTTCAATCAATTTCCTTATAAAGACAGAAGGCATATCACCGCAGTAATTAAAATGAGAACAGGACATTGTTTCACTCCCGTTCATTTATTTCGCATAGGTATTCGGGACAACCCATACTGTCAATGTGGTCAAATTGGATCTCTGAATCATGTTATCCTAGAGTGTCCAATAAACGTTTCTCCAAGTTTTGACCTCTACAAAGAATTGGTTAAAACAAAACTACAAACTCCTATAGAGATTTGCTCTCTCCTATCCAATCTTAATTCTCAAAGACTAAATTTGTTGAATACTTTTCTTAATCTAGCCAAAATCAATCTATAATATATTTCTATCTTATCTACTATAACATACCTTACAAATTTCTCTCTATTTTTACACCTGGGTTCTCTATCATCCGTTGGTAGAAAAAAAAAATGAAGAACTTGGACAGTCCACAGTAAAGTAGCTATTGAATTAAGTAGATAGCTGCAGAAGAGTTTGCTGTGGAACTCTGAGGACCTCATCACTTATTTTATATATAAATAACTAAAAAGCACCTAATAGAAAAGAAAAGATTATGTAGAAAAAAAAGGAAAAGTTTTATCCTGTGTTGAATTGTCTTTCCTATACTAACTGTCTGGCCCAAGAAGAAGAAGTTTCAACATAGTGTTCATTCAATATAAAATAATTTCAATTTAGTTTTATATGGGGATACTCGATTGTCTAGAGCAAGTTGAGAATATCCCTTCTGAATTAGCTGGACAAATTATCTCCTGGGATATTACCTAATAAAGGAAGAAGAAGAAGAAGAAATACATAATTGTTTTTTTATTTATTTGGGTCATCCCAATCTTTTCTCTTCTCTCAACTCTAATATATATTTAGTGCCCTCTTTTATGGAGTACAAAGCTGGAGCCTTTCAGGAGATGCCATAAAACGATTAGAGGCATTTGAAATGTGGTGCTATCGACGTATGTTAAGTGTCTCATATGTAAATCACACAAGTAAGATAACTATTCTCTAAAAGATAAAAAAAGACAAAGAAATTGTTAACACCATAAAAAGAGAAAATTGGCTTACTTTGACCACACCATGTGTAATGATAAAGACCGACTTCTGTAGTTGATGCTACAAAGCAAAATTAAGGGTAGGAGAGGCCCTGGATGGAGACGTATCTTCTGGCTGGCCAATCTTAGAAAGTGGACTGGTCTAATTTCAACTAATCTATTTCGAGCTAAGCTGGTGTGAATAAAATATGATGGGTCAATGTGGTCGCCAACATCTCTAGAAGATAGGCACACGTAGAAGAAGATCAATTTGGGAACGTACGTTTATCTGTTAATTATTTCTTGAGATCACTTTTCTGAACCTGTTCGTTCCGCATGTAGCATTTAAACTAAAAAAAAAATCGTTGCATTTTTTTCTTTAATTCAGAAAATTGTGTTGGGGACAGAAATCCTACTCCAATTTCAAATTGTTCTCTATAAGGTAAGCAGTCTAATCTCGTATGTCAAAGCCAATTGCTTTAGCATGCCTTGTAAAAAGCACTTTACATAACGTAAATCAAGGATTAGTTGTTATCGTATCTTTAATAGTTAACTTGTGGACAACACATTCTGAGATTTTTCTTTTGGCACTGTTTTCTTTTGGCATGTGAAAGCAAGACTATGTTTATATGGTGTTCATCTACAATTGTGAATTAATCACATATATATATATATATATATATATATATATATATATATATATATATATATATATATATATTTATATATATATATATATATATATATATATATGTATATATATATATATATATATATATATATTTAGCATTGAATCTAACTTTTGGATAAGCGTTTCTATTGTGTTATAAAACTTTTAATATACATGTTTAAGTTTATCAGCAATCTATTAACTAACACTATATTGATATTATAGCATATTAACTAATAATATGATATGGTTTTATCTATTTCAGCTACTGTAGAGTTAGCTAAATCTCTTTGTCAGACAATTCTCGGGAACGAATTGGAATATTGGGTTTATTTATGCACTACGGAAGAAAAGCTGTTGAATTTATCTCTTTGGCTAGGAATATATGAAAATGGATAGAGAAGGAACCAATTTAGAGCTGTGTTCTATGGAGCTGCTATTCCATACATGTACATCTGATCATGTGTGGAATAGTATCTCCTTAGAAAATAGTTCACATATTGCAAAAAAATGAATAATTATAATTTGGTCACTTCTTTATAAATTGTGAGTATTATTTGTAAGCTATTGTAAACTTCCTATAGATATTTGTAATATTTTCGCTAACATATTTAATACCCGATCAAAAAGAGTAACTTTGAAGTAAATTTATGATTCTCTTTTTACCACTGTGAGCTACCATTTAATTAGCTACGTTCTTCTATAAATCAATTCTTAAAATCAGTTTTTATAATATGTTACTCCCTTTGCGGAAAATTGAAAGGAGGAAAGACGATTAGAGACATTTGAAATGTGGTGCTACCGACGTATGTTAAGGGTCTTATATATACACCACACAAGTAACATAACTATTCTCCAGAGGATAAGAAAAGATAAAGAAATTGTTAACGCCATAAAAAACAGAAAATTGGCTTATTTCGGCCACATCATGCGTAATGATAAATACTGACTTCTGTAGTTAATTCTACAAGGCAAAATTGAGGGTAGGAGAGGCCCTGGACGTAGAGGTATCTCCTGGCTCGCCAATCTTAGGAAGTGAACTGGTCTAACGAGTTACAATACAATGACCGCCACCATCCAGTGAATTCTACCACGTGGATTCAACACGGGGCTACTGCTTGAACATTCTGGACTGAATTGCGACGTATTGGACAGCAAGATAGGCAATTATAAAATCATAAAATACCATGTAAAAATTAATATTTTTCAGTCTGATTTTTATTTATTGTATTGTTACTAAAATCTTTGTAAGTCGAAAATAAAAGTTTTAATTGTGAGTTTAGTTTTTAAAAAAGTATTTTTCCCAAGAACGTTCATATTTGGCGCCGAGTTGGTATGGAAGTGGAAGAGTCTTTATACATCCTCGTCACTTTTAAGTCTTTGTCCACTGTTCCAAGAACCAGCCCCAGGGAAACCATTTGCAGAGTTCATCCGAGGGAATTAGAAGTTAGAAACTTTTAGGAATAAAGGAATGTACATTGGCATCTTCTTTATCCTATAAGCGATTTTTATCATTACTTAGAATTAAGAAGATTAAATTTTGAAAGAATTGTTATTAGGTCAGACTCCTCTGAGTCCTTAGATTGAATCAGAGCTAGATTAGAAGATAAATTAAACAAGAATTTGAATAGATTAACAGACAGATTAAAATAATTTAAAAATATCTCTTCTAAGTCCTTAGATTAACTTTAGAGTCAGATTCAAAAACTTATTTAAAGACAAATTTGAATAGCTTAATGAAAATACTATATATTAATAAACATAGAGATTAATAGATAGAAAATAAGTAGATTAGGATTAATATATTTATATATTGACTATTGAAAATTTACTACACTGATTTGACTATTGACTAAGTATATATTATATTGAAAATTTTTTAAAATATGGCAGTTCCACAATTTGACGTAAAAAATTTATGCATTCTTCCAAATTTTGACGGAAATCCAAATGAATTACATGCATTTATACTTTTCTACAATACTTCTAAACCAATATTATGACAGACTTAATGCAGCTAATATATAAAACAAGTTTTTGCTTCATGTTAATATCAGTAAATTAACAGGTAGAACCGAGGAAGTGTCGCCAAGGTAACCAATCACGACAAAAATTGTTACTTTGGCCGGCCAACCACAGCGTTCGTTATTAAGTGCGCCGTCATTGGCTTCTCGGCGGAAGTATGCTGAAAATTCTCAAACACGATGTGTATAAAAGAGCTGCACATCTTCCGATCGGGATCCAGTCGTTGGAAAACATCATCCAACAAGCGCTCAGAAACAGCACTACAGAAGAGGAAGTAGAAATGCATTCTGGAAGATTTAAGGATATACCACAAGCAATAAAAGACTTGATAAGGGAAAAGAACAGAGCAAAGCAGATAGCAAGAAGGACAAGGAATCAGGCAGACAAAAACAGATCAAACAGACTAAACAGAGAGGTCAAAACAGCACTACAACAACACCGTAGTGAAAGCTGGGAAAATCACATAAGAGACATGGAAGAACAAGGACAACACATGCAAAATCTCTGGAGACTCCAGAGGATTCTGAGAACCGACAGAAAACCAATCCCCCCACTACACGGGGAAAATGGAATTGTATACACCATAGAGGAAAAAGCAGAGGTAATGAGGAGTACTCTCGAGAGAGAGTGTACATTAAATTACCACCCAGACGAAGACATCGACTTCATAGAAGAAGTCGAAAGACAAAGAGAAAGACCTGATAATCCAAACGAAATTATCCCTCCTACAACACCAGAGGAGATAAACGAACTGATTAAAAATAGCTTGCCGAAAAAAGCACCCGGACCCGACCAAATCACAAATAGGGCACTAAAATACTTACCAGCGAGAGCTATAGTATACCTAACTAACATCATAAACGCAATGCTAAGATTTAAGAAATTCCCGAACAGATGGAAAGAGGCCCATGTCATAATGTTACCAAAGCCCGGAAAAGACAGCACATTCCCGCAAAATTACAGGCCAATAAGCTTACTACCTGCAATCAGCAAGATTGTAGAGAGAATTATACTCAGCAGACTACAAGCTGAAACAGACAGATTAGATATAATACCTGAAGCCCAATTCGGCTTCAGATCAGAACACTCCAGTGAGCTACAAGTGCTCAGACTAACAGAGTACATAGCAGCTGGATTCAACGATAAACAATACACAGGAGCAGCCTTCCTAGACGTAAGCAAAGCATTCGGCAGAGTCTGGCATAAAGGACTAATATACAAAATGAGAGGATACGGGTACAGTGGAGCAATGACAAGACTGATCTCGTCGTACTTGAGCAACCGACGTTTCAGAGTCCGGATAGGACAAGTCCTATCCGAACTCGGGAACCCGGAGGCTGGAGTTCCACAGGGAGCGGTACTGTCACCCCTACTGTACTCAATATACACAGCAGACATACCTAGAACACCAGGTACACTACTAAGCCTCTATGCCGACGACACAGCGATTGCGGCCAAACACAGAAACATAGACGTTGCGGTAAATAACCTACACACAGCACTAGACGACATAGAGGAATGGAGTTTAAAATGGAAAATAGCAATAAACTCAGACAAGACACAGGCTGTACTTTTCAAAAAGAGGCATCAGCAACCAGAAGAACAGGTAACTGTGCAAGACAATCCCATCGAGTGGAAAAGCGAAGCAAAATATTTTAAAGTAATTATGGATAAAGGCTTAACATTTAACAAACACGTAGAAGCCACAGTACAAAAGGAAAACATGGCAAGAGCTTCTGTAAGAGGACTAACAGGGAGGAAAAGTAAACTCAGAATAAAAACAAAGATAAGATTAATAAATAGCATAATACTGCCCATACTGACATATGCATCCCTCGCTTGGGGACATGTATGTAACACATCAAAAAGAAAATACAAGCGGCACACAACAACAGCCTTAGAGAAGCAGTCAACGTACCAAGATACGTTGCAGAAAGATTCCTCTTCAGAGAACTGCAACAAATCAGAGTGACAGACACGATGAAAGAAAAAGCCAGGACAAAGTTTGCAGATATAGAAAATCACCCCAATCACATACTAAGAGAGATGATGAGGTATGACGCTTTCCACAGATGGAAGCACAAAAGACCAAAACAACAAATAATACAATAAAATAAAAAGTACTAGAGAGAAAGTAATACCAGAGAGAAAAAATAAAACACTAGAGAGAAAATAAAAAACACTAGAGAGAAAACACTTCAAAATAACAACAACGCACACAGAAGACAGTTCGTAGCTCAAAACACCCAAGGACTATCGCAAAGCACAGAGTGGGCCCAGTTGCCTATAGACGATAAAGTCTATATTGTTATATTGTTTTTATATATATATATATATATATATATATATATTTATTCAATGTTATAGTATGGACTTTACACTAATTCTAATTTTTTGTTTCAGGGCCACCTACAAAAAAAATCACAAAAAACATAAAAAACCGGCTTCGGCCACCAAAAAAATTAAAAAATACTAACAAAAACCGGCGCAAGCCACCAAAAAAATTAACAAAAAACCCAAAAAAAACCAGGGCACGTAGGGCCCAACCCCTTGAGCACCAAGTCGCCGAACTGAGCCTAGGCTCAGAGCGGAGACTTGAGGCCCAAGTAAGCAATTTTAGTTCGCGGATAAGCCACATTATGATAACAGGATCATAGCGACAATGCGCTGTCCTGAGTTTTTGCAATCGGTTAGGAAACCATGTTGGGGTTCTATTACCCAGGACCTCCACATGAAGAAGATTTGGCTATATAGTTGGAAGCTGGATAGTTGTGTCCCTATCGCGCATCAGAGTGCTATAGGGGGGAAAGGGATGGTCTAGAGCATTGGAGCGCGGTGGGGTGACTCCTGTATTTACACGAGTTAACGCACCTCGCTCCAATGAATTGTTACACCCGAACGTAATTCTTAAGGGTAAACATGTCTCATAGGCTGGATTTAATCAAATTGCTTGCTTGCTTGATCGGGATCCAGTCGTCATACACTACTAACCCCGTAAGACCTTGTTGGTTCGGTGCGCTACCAAGCTACCTTTGAGTTTTATTAATTAACCAATATCCTGCTATCGTCGAAGACGTCAAAATTAAAGAATAATATCCAATAATGGTTATCCAATTTAGAAGTTAAATCAACAAGTGTAAAAGAACCGGCGTGTCGACTGCAAACGCTTCCTGACAGTAGAACACGACTTTCTGAGATAGAAAAGACATTGGTCTCAGAACTATTTCAAATCGTGTCGAACTGACCACAGCGTTATTTGGGCCTGTCACGGTAAAGAGCGAATGAAAGCCCCGATGGGGACTTGTAATTGCTTTTCCGATCAGGTTGAGCTGCAATAACACTTCGTCTCCAAAACCTTATGCAAATAGTAACTATAAGAATTACTGTTAACAAAAGGTAGCTATACGAAGCGACTGGCAGCAGGAAGAGTCGACATTGCCGGCATTCTTGTACCTCTCTCGAGGAGAGGGAACGCGGCTACACGAGGTGACAAGGCCGGTGAGAAGTTCTACATCTCTGAGGAACTTGAGGTATACACCACGCATCAGAATTCTAACACATATTAAGTCATTGTAAGAATATTTTGTCTGTAAGAAAGCTCGAACTATTTGCCGAGAATTCTGATTGCCGGTGTCCCCTCACCTACCACAAAGGCTCGGCGGAACTTCTTGCCGGTAGAGGCTAGAGGCCGGTATCTCAATTTAACTCCTTATAACGAAGACGGACTCTCGAAACTTGAGATCCTCTTTGAGAGCGGCGGTCGTAGATAGTCCAGAAACCCCTGAAAACCAGGAGGACGCTACGGCCGTACGACAGAAGTTATATCTGTATATGGATACGAAAGTTGGAGTATAACAAAAATTAAAAATTCATTAATTCAAAATTTTGGAAAAATTCGCTTACAAGGGACCTAGTAAATTTAAGACAAGGCTCAACAGAATCTATTATGCATTTTTATGAAAAGATCATGGGACTTATAAGCTGTATTAATAGTTACCTAGAATTACATACCGTAAATGCCGATATTAAAAGGAGTAAACAAGAATTTTTCCGTTAACAAGCTCTTACAACATACTTTAGCACGCCTACGAGAACCAACGGGCTCTGTTATCAGAGCAATGAGACCAGGAAGTTTAGCCACGGCAATATAATACGTACAGGAAGAAAATAATATTCGATACCTTCAAAAAAATCAAATAATTCAACCTTCAACGTCAGGAAGAAGCGAAAATTATCCAGAACGCCAACCTCAGAGACAGCAGATGCCTGTGCTTATCTAGAAATCATTATTTTACGCCTCCTCAATGATAGCAACTAATGAGACAATTCTATCCGCAGAATCAGTTTCAGCAACCACATCGGCAACAAAACTTTAACCAATTTAGACAAAATTCAAACCCTTCAGCATTCAGGACCCAGAACCAGTCAAATGTATGGGTACCCAAATCTGAACAGTCAAAACAGCCTAGACCAAGACCTTTGAGCGGAATAACAGAAACCACAACCAGAGGCCGTCAACATTTTACACCAGATTACCGAGCACAACCAAAATTTACCGTAGAAGAACTTTACAATATACAATGCCACGGATACGAACAAGAAGAGAATACCAACTACAACGATTACTACGAACCTGAATACGACAATTTGCTACAATTTAAATACAAAAATTAACCAACTGAATACGAGAAAACGTAAATTTTCGAGAGGACCCACCAGAAACAATCGAAACGTAATTGAACTTCATTCATTTCCCGACAAGAAGGAGCTACCCTACATTAAAATTTCTAGGCCTTGTTTACGTCTTTTAATCTATACAGGATCCACAAAGTCATTACTTAATCCAGAAATAGCTTCTTGATATTTTCCAAGTTTCATACAACATTAACCCTTTGTCTTCACATCAATTTTTCAAAATTATTCCCAAAAATATTGTACCGAAATTCCTTCATTTTCAAAACATAATTCTGACAGCAGAATGACATTTTATCTCTTTAAGTTTTACAAAACTTTTGATGGTCTTTTTAGCTTCGACAATCTAAAACTCTTCGAAACCCAATTAAACTTTCCCAAATCGCTTCTAGTTACAAAAGATTCTACAATCCCCATTAAATATTACGAAACAAATAAAACATAATTTTATTCCATCCATTCGGAAGCAAATTCTATTAGCCAGATCAAAATTCCTGTCAAAGAAGAAAAAGGAACCATCATTATTTCAACCCAAAACGTGCAAGGCGTCGTAGTACGAGAAGCCCTTACTAACGCCGAGAACCACCTTGCCTGGTCCGAAATTGCCAACTTCACGTCAGACCCCATTAACCTTTCTCTTATGGAACCACTCGAAAGCAAGAAAATAGACATTCAAGGTTTCAATATATATTCCATGAAAACAACCTCCAGACCAGACTACAGACAAGATATCGACGACTTAATTAAAACCGAACATCTTAACGAAGAAGAAGAGGAACAAGTTCGCCACCTATGCCGAAAATTCTCCGATATATTTCACCAACCAGACACTCCTCTTAGCTTTACTAACGAATTTAAATACCACATCAGAATCAAAGACGAAGAGCCTGTATATACGAAATCATACCGGTATCCGTATGTGCACAAGGAAAAAGTAAAGAAACAAATCTCTTTAATATTAGAGCAAGTGATCATGCGACCAAGCCAATCGCCATTGTCTTCGCGCATTTGAGTCGTGGCAAAGAAACCAGAATAATCCGCTAAAATAAAGTGGAGGATAGTGGTAGATTATAGAAAGGTCAACGAGAAGACAATTGACGACCGGTACAGAATTCCTCACATTGGCGATATTTTGGACAAATTGGGAAGATGTCAATATTTTACGACCCTCGACTGAGCGAGCAGATTTCAAAAAATCGAGATAGCGCTGAAGAAGACATTCCCAAAACAGCATTTAATGTGGAAAATGGACACTATGAATATTTAAGAATGCCATTTGGACTTAAAAACGCTCCGTCTACGTTTCAACGTATGATGGACAACGTATTAAAAGGACTTCAAGGAGAAATATGTCTCGTCTATATGGATGACGTAATAGTATATTCAACATCACTACGGAAACATACAGTAAATCTCACAAAAGTATTTCAATGACTAAGAGAAACCTGACTAAAAATCTAAGTCGACAAATGCGAATTCTTAAAAAAGCAAGTTAATTTTCTGGGACATGCAGTCACACAAGAAGGAATAAAACCGATTTCAGCAAAAATTAAAGCAATGGAAAAATATCTAATATCGAAAACAGCAAAAGAAATAAGAGGATTTCTTGGACTACTGGGATATTATAGGAAGTTTATTCGAGACTTCGCAAAAATCATAAAACATCTAACTGCTTAAAAGCTTAAAAAAAGATGCAAAGATCGAACATACACGCGAATTCGTAGAATGCTTTGAAATGTGCAGGAAATTATTAATTAATGAGCCGGTATTACAATATCCAGATTTTTTCAAACCGTTTAACCTCACAACAGATGCCAGCAACTTCGCTATCGAAGCAGTACCTTCCCAATAAACCAATTGCCTTTGCTTCCTGGACACTAAATGAAACCGAAACCAAGTACTCCACAATAGAAAAGCAAATGTTAGCAAGGGTGTCGACAACTGAGTATTTCCGATCCTACCTATTTGAAAGAAAATTTAAAATACTTTCAGATCACCACCCCTTGCAATATAATTTTCCCTAAAGGAACCCAACTCCAATCTAGTACGTTGGAGATTAAAATTACAAGAATTTCACTACAAATTAAAGTACTTTTGTAACGATTCCAAAAATCAATGAGCCATGTAGCGTTATAACTGCTACATTGCCTGCTTTCTTTCTTATGTTAATATATTTCGTTAATTCTATTCTCCAATTTCCATATCTTCTGTCATAATTCATATTCTTCTATATCCTCCATTGTATCTCTTATTTTTCTATATATTTTCTCAGATATAGATTGTATCAGAATTATGTCGTTACTTAATTGATTCATTATTCTCTTTTCATTTTTACTGTTATTTGGTATAAAAACCAGTTGGCGTCCAAATCTATCTTCTTTATATATATATATATATATATATATATATATATATATATATATATATATATATATTTCAGTATCTACCTTTCCTATTTTCTTAATAATCATCATTTTTATCTTTTACTCAAGTTTGTAAAGAATGAATTTTATTTTCATCTCTATTTCTGTTACTTTGGAACGAGAGGTGCCATCTTTATTCTCTGTTTAGTTTAATGCTAGTGACAAAGACTCCTTTTTGTTGACATTTCCCCCTTACCGTTCGATACAAAAGTCGATATAATGGCTTTTATTTTTAAAAATGTCGATTTTCTTCATGACTTTTGTAAAAGTATAACCAATTGTTGTGTCGTCTCCTGAATTAGGAGGTAAGAGTTTAATATATTTTATCGGTTTCCTGATTCTACCTGTTGTATAAAAATCTTTTATAATTTTAACTTTGAAAATTCTCATTATTTATGATTATCGTATGTAAGTAGGTACATATTTTTGTGGATATTTCTTGTGTTTTTTTTTATTTCTTATAATAAAAAATTAGCGATAAGAAATATATAGTTTCTTTAATATACATAGTATGTAAAATTTTTACAAATATTTTTACAGTTTTAAATATTGAATTTAAATCCTTAATAATATCTTTTGATTTTAATAATAATTAACTTTTGACAAACTACCATTTCTATATAGAAATGTTTCTAAATTCTAAATTATCTAACTTTTCAATAAATATATCTTGTCATTTTTACCGAATCCGCTTTGTAATTAATATTAGAATAATTCACTAGTAAAAATTAATTACCATTTGCTTTAAAAGATTATATATCCTTACTTTTACTTATTTGCTACATAAATAAGAATTGTTTCTCGACTTGCTTGGGTGAATAATGATAAAATTTTGTTAAATTTGATTGGTCACCTATTCATCCCCCAAGCAAGGTTTCTCATTTTGGTTTCACCATTTTCTAAAGCAAGGTGTGTTTTTCTTCATTTTCCTCTTCAGGAGAATGGCACTATCATTCCGATAGGAGAGTTGACTCCAGGGCAAGAAAATCCACAACTAACAACATGGCTTGCTAACAACCATAGCAGAAAAGACCAGGATAAAACCTAGGATTTGGTGACAAGCATTTTTCCTTACTATAATGTAACACTGTAGCAAGAAGTCAAATAATTTTTATCTAAATTCAATATAATATTTAAACATGTATTTTTCTGCCCTTTTTGTTTAATATTTTAATAAACATGTGTTAATTTAACTATGTATTGTTTCTTCTTTTTACTTGTTTGCGTGTGTTGCTTCAGAGTAGGCCATATTCACGTCCTGAGTGAGCTAGCCAGGGAGTGTTTCGTATAACATCTAATGTAGCAATTTTGCAATTGATACATTAGGGGTTATGACGTTAAAAATTGGTCCCAACGGGAAACGATTTGTCACTCCAACGTTGTTAGTGATGTTAGTCGGATTGTAGCAGCAAACTAAGGTTTGCGGTTACAAGTTGACAACAGCAGCTCAACGTTGGGATGTTACAAATTGAGCCTCGAAGGATTACAAATTGGCACCCAATGAATGTTCGTTGGAACGTTACAAATTGGTGCATAACGTTACAAATTGGCGCACCAACGTAATATACTCTGAGTAATGCATACATTCTTGTATTTAGTTGAAACAATACTTTTATATTTTCTTGCTATTATTATCTTTAACATTTTTCTTCCTATTTTGAGTAGTAAATTTATTAAATTTCAGTAAAAATATCTATTTTCTATCTTACTTACTTTTTTATACTTATTTTTTTATCTAGTTTTTACTGATAGTTTTTTTTTGATCACCAACCTTTTTTGTCTGCTGGTTATCATTAACCTTGACAAGTCCATGTGTTGTTGGGTAGTGTTAAAACTTAATTAAATATAAAATAGTAGTTTTATATTATTTTCGTAAATTTAATTATCTTTATCTTTAAAGTTGATTTGGTTACTTGTTGGTTTACATAAATTATTGTTTTTTAAATAATCTTACAAAATGGCTACCATCAACCCTAAGCATTTGAAAACTGATGAGTAACCTATGAGTTAATTATTAGAGATCTTGAGGTTCCTTCTACTGTCGATGAGAAAAGAATTTGTCTCAGGAAGCATCAGACAGAAGCTTCTCTGAAACAGTTGTCCCTCTTGAATTTAAGCAAGACCATAATCAGGCCTTGGCTACTCTTGCTGATTTATCTAGTATCATCGATGAATTTTCAGGTAGTAAGTCTGATTATAGGTACAAATGTATTTGTTCTCGTTTAACTCATTTGTCTGGCCGTGTATCTCGTCTGAAGACCACTTCTTCAACGCAGGAAACAGTCAAAAGACAGTTACGGAGTAAATTATTGTCAATTGAGGGTGTGCTTGTGGAAAAACTTAATCTTCCTTCAGAATCTACTCCAGTTAGGGTAGAACCACATACTGCATCTTCAGTAGTGAAGTCTGTGCCCATTTATAAATGGGGAATTCAAAAGTTTTCCGGCAAACAGCCTTTGATTCCTTTTCTTGAACAAATTGAGACGCTTAAAATCTCCAGGAATTGTTCTAATGATGACCTGTTTCTTTCTGCAGGAGATCTGTTTGATGGCAATGCTTTCACTTGGTGGCATAATCATCTTCTTAAAAAGACATTTCAGTCATGGTCTGACTTAGTTGCCGCTTTAAAGGAAACTTATCTTCCGGCAGATTATGAGAGGAATTTGTGGGAACAAATTCGTTCTACAAGGCAATCTTTTCGAGAACCTGTATCTACATTTATCTCTAATTTTGAAGCTCTTTTCTTCCGTTTACCTTCTGCCGTTTCAGAGAAAGATAAAGTATCTGAAATTAGACGTGGTCTTTTGCCAGACTACATCAAAGCTTTGGCTTTGCACGATATAGACACTGTATCTGATCTTACCTCTTACTGTAAAAGAATTGAGTCTGCGTTATCTATACCCCACTTTAATAATAATAATAAGAAATTTTCATATGAAACAAATTCACTTAATGAAATTTGTTGGAATTGCAACAAACGAGGTCATGTGTATCCTCAGTGCAGGTACCAGAAAAATAAATTTTGTTATGGTTGCGGTTTTAAGAACGTTATTAAGGCACATTGCCCCAAATGTTCAAAAAACGAAGCGCGAGGTTGTTCGATAGTGGACAGGAATCAACCTCATTGCAGTCAAATGTCTGCATCAAACCTAAAAGGGAAGAACATACCAGGAAAAAATTTGAAGAAAACTTCAAACAAAGGACAAGCAGAGTAACATTTCAACTACCACCTATTATTAAAACGCGAGCTGAAACTTCTGATTCTAATTGTGATTTTAATCCTTTACCTATAGACAAAACTCCCATAGATACAACGCACAATGTTTCTTTAAATCCTGCGAATATTTCTTTTCCGTTGATTTCAACGTCTGATACTTTATGTAGAACTAATCCTCTTCTCGATATTCGTACACAGGATAATCGACCATATATTTCAATAAATATTGGCAGTGAAACAATATCTGCGCTTGTAGACTCTGGTAGTAATGTCTCTATTATTGGCTCTCCAGCCTTATTTCTTCTTAAGAAGCTGAATTTGCATCTTCACTATGATGTTTCAGTACAGCTAACTACTGCTGATGGTAATGTCCAAAGTACCTTAGGTTATGTGTTTTTACCTGTTACCTTATCTGGTAGCACACAAAAGTTAAAAGTTTTAGTGGTTCCTTCTATCTCACATAAAATGATTTTAGGTATGGATTTTATGAAATTGTTTAGAATTTCTTTGGATTTCACAAATTTTTCGTATAGTACAGCTAAACTGTCAACTTGTGTTGTTAATACTATAGTAAGTTCGGAGAATTTATCCACCCATCAGCTTTCACAACTACATTCGGTAGTCAAACTGTTTAAGGAAATAGGCCCAACAGATTCTATTGGTAGAACCCACTTGTATACTCACCATATAGACACTGGTGATGCGAAACCAATTAGGCAAAGACAATATCCTCTTTCGCCTGCTATGCAGAAAATTCTCAACGAAGGAGTTGATGAGATGCTTAAGTTAAAAGTCATCGAACCATTAACAACCAGTACACCTTGGTTGTCTCCTTTGTGGTTGGTTCCGAAGAAAGATAGTTCCTATAGAGTTTGTTTTGATGGTCGAAAACTTAATTCGATAACAGTTCCTGATAGTTACCCCATGCCTTTAATAGATTCAATCATATCTAAAGTAAGAGATGCTAAATTTATTTCGTCAATCGATTTAAAACAAGCTTTTTATCAGATACCTTTGGATGATCAATCCAAATTAAAGACTGCATTTACAGTTCAAAATAGAGGTTTGTTCTGTTTTAATGTATTACCTGTTGGCTTAAATAATAGTGCACAAGCTATGTGCAGAGTTATGGATTCAGTTATAGGTCCTTTACTGGAGCCTTATGTTTTCTATTATCTTGATGATATTATTGTTGTTACTCCTGACTTTGATTGTCATATCAAAATTCTTAAAATGTTGTTTAAGAGACTTAAATATGCAAATCTTACAGTCAATTTTGAAAAGTGTCAGTTTTGTAGACCTTCTCTTAAATTTCTTGGTTTTGTTGTAGATCAACAAGGGTTAAGAACTGACCCAGCTAAAGTAGAAGCTATTTTGGAATATCCAGTTCCAAAAACTACTACTCAAATTCGTAGACTTATCGGATTGATAGGTTATTACCGTCGATTTTTGAATAATTTTGCATCCATTTGTACTCCCATTTCTGATTTACTCAAGGGTAAAAAGAAAGAATAGTCTATTGTTTGGACTCCAGAAGCTAACTTAGCTTTCAGTCAGATTAAACAGGCACTAACATCTGCTCCTGTTCTTGCTAGTCCAGACTTTGACAAGCATTTTTATCTTGCTTGTGATGCAAGTGACACTGGTGTTGGGGGTGTATTATTTCAAAAAGAAGATGGTTTAGAGCATCCTATAGCTTTCTTTAGTAAAACTCTCTCTAAAGCTCAACGTAAGTACACTACTACTGAGAAAGAACTGCTGGCTATTTTATTATCTATTGAAAAATTTAGGTATTATATTGAAGGAAGTGAAAACTTCACTGTGATTACTGATCACTCATCCTTACAGTGGTTATGTTCCATGAAAAACCCTTCTCCTAGAATTGCCAGATGGATAATGAAACTATCCTGTCACAAGTTCACTGTCATTCACCGTAGTGGTTCTTTAAATGTTGTGGCTGATTCCCTTTCTAGAATACCTGAACAAAATCCTGAAATTTCTCTTTTAGATTTATCTAATCTTAAAACAGATACTTGGTATGATAATATGGTACAAAAAGTACAAAATAATCCAGATCAATTTCCTTCTTTTAAAGTTCATGGTAATGTTCTTTACAAGCATATCTTTTCAAGGAATAAGTTTTCAGATCCTTCCCCAGAATGGAAAATTTTCGTTCCGTCTCCTCACAGAAAAGATATTTTGAAACTCTTTCATGATGATCCTACAGCTGCTCACCTAGGAGTATATAAAACGCTCTCTAGAATCACGGAATTGTATTACTGGCCTAGAATGAGACTTTATGTCGCAAACTATATCAGTAAGTGCAAAATCTGTGCTGCTAGTAAACCAGGAAATGTACCTCCTGCTGGTTTAATGGGAAAGTACAGAGATATTAATTTTCCATTTCAGTTTTTATCTGCTGACTTATTAGGTCCTTATCCTAGATCTAAAAATGGAAATCGTTTTCTTTTAGTTGTTGTCGACTGGTTCACGAAATTTATTTTTGTCCATCCAATGGCAAATGCTACCTCTACAGCTATTGTTAAATTTATTGAAAATCAAGTTTTTCTTATCTTTGGGGTACCACAAATTTTCGCAGTTCATAATGGGAAACAGTTCGTTTCCAATGATTTCAAAAATTTAATGAATAAATATAAAGTACAAAAAATTTGGTATAATGCGAGATATTTTCCTCAAATAAATCCTACTGAGAGAGTTAACAAAACTATCGTAACAGCTATTCGTTCTTTTATACATGATAATCATAAAGATTGGGACAAAGAAATCTTTAAGATTGCCCAGGCTATTCGCCTAGCCAAACACGAAGTTACACAATTTAGTCCTTCGTTTCTAACTTTTGCCAGAAATATCCCTTTGGACGGTTCCTTCTTTGGTGCAATAGAAGACAAAGCAAGCAATGTCATTAATATTAATAACAAGCTATTCGACCCAAGGCCACTAGAAAATATGTCTTCTATTTTCAAAGAAGTGCAAAAGAGAATACGTCACTCTTATGCGACGAATTCTAGCAGGTATAACCTTCGTAGACGTGATGTCAAATATCACGTTGGTGATAAAGTCTGGAAGAAAAATTTTGTCCTATCAAAAGCTGTCGATGATTTCTCTGCAAAACTAGCACCAAAATTTGTCCCTTGTATTGTCAATAAAGTTTTGTCTAAATTAGTCTACAATTTAAAGGATCTAGCTGGAAATGATCTTGGAAATTTTCATGTCAGGGATATCAAATTAGATGTCACTGATTCTAGTAACGATGAAAATCAGTAATGCATATTAAAAATATATCTTTTGAGTAAAACTTGCAGTTATACTATTATATCTTACCTTTAAGTGTAATTTAAACTTACATATATCTTGTATTGCATATATTTTAAATTATCTTCTTATCTCTTTTGTTAAGCTTATACATATTTTTATTACCTGCGTTAACAAATATCTTCGTTATTTATGGACTTTTCAATAAAATATTTAGTTATGAGAACCTTTGCTAGAAAATTTATCTACTACCTTTCACAAGTTTGATTGTTATTTACTTATCTTTATCTTCGTTTAATAACACATTATCTCTTACCTTTGCAAGTTAGCTACTTGTATTACCTTTATGGTGTTATTAAAACTATTGCGGTAATAACTTATGTCTAATTTTCATACCTAGTGCAAGTGTCTTGTTTTTCCGTTGAGTGGGTTCAAATATGAGATTTGTTCGGACAAGCACATAAAAATTGCCTAGGATGATTTATCTTCGCGGGACTTGAGGTCACTGCAGGAAAACTATTAACAAGGGCGTTAATATTTTCCATTTACCCATTAGGGGTGTTGCGTTAGGCATAATTCTTTATCTTTTGGAGTGAAAGTAATCTTATGCATATATCTTCTTTTATAGAAACCTCTGGTGTAAGATTATGAAGCTTTGAAGTTTTTGATTGCATTTGAATTGTCTTTAACATTTTAAATACATACGTCTATATTTATGGAGTTCTAGTTCTATTTCTTTTGTGTAGATCCCTGGATAGTGTTTAGTGTTATAGCAATTTTATATGATATTACCACAACTTATCTTATCTTTGCTTTGTATTTTCCTTTATCATAAGTAAGCCAAATTTTATGCAGTATCTTTAATGTCTTTTGTGTAGAACTTTGACTTACTAGGTATTGTGAAGAATATACTTATCTTTATCTGACAATCAAAATTACTTGTGTTACTTAATTATCTTGATATTTACCTACCTTTAATTTTTGATACTATTTGGTACAAAAATTACTTTATCTTATACTAGCTTAATGTCAATTTTCTGTTTTATTGACTTGCCTTAGTCCATAAATATGCATATGCAATATGCCGAGAATTCATTCTCATTATCTTCTTATCTTTAATAAACAATGTAATTGTTTCCAGACCATACTGTCTATTGAAGTTTAGTCATAATAAGTTTCTCTGATTTAGTTCACAATGATTGCCCTCATCAATGCATAACTACAATGAATTTTCTTTTTCCTGAGTGTTATATTTTAATGAAATTTTTTTATTGCATTTACAAGGTAGATTTAACCTTATGCATACTACTATTTAGAAATCTGGTGTAGGGTTGTGTCTCTTTGAAATGACAATGGAAAGGTTTTGTTTTTTATACCCTCTTGTATAACTTTGCTCTGTACAATTTTTCTGTATAGATTACTTTATTATTCTAACAGGTGCATAACGTTTGGATTTAAATCAAAGTATATTTATGACTAATTTTTCTTCTTCAGTTTTCTTGTTCAGTATGTTAGTCGGATTGTAGCAGCAAACTAAGGTTTGCGGTTACAAGTTGATAACAGCAGCTCAACGTTGGGATGTTACAAATTGAGCCTCGAAGGATTACAAATTGGCACCCAATGAATGTTCGTTGGAACGTTACAAATTGGTGCCTAACGTTACAGCCACACATTGAAAACCTTCCTTAAAATCGTACATATCAGAATCCACATGAAATTAGAACAAGAAATAAGTGATTTACAGATGGGTTTTAGAAAGAGTCTAGGAACTAGAGAAGCATTATTCGAAGTCAATGTTCTGACACAACGATGTCTGGATATGAATCAGGACATATATGCTTGCTTCATACATTTTAAAAAAGCGTTTGACAGAGTTCAACCTGAAAAGCTTTAAGTATTCTTAAGACCAAAAACGAAGAAAAAGAGTCGAAGGAGAACTGACAGAGGAAGTAATTATACTTAGAGGAGTTCGACAAGGGTGCATACTTTCACCACTCTTTTTCAACGTCTACAGTGAAGTGATATTTCAAAAAGCTTTATTGGATATTGTGGAAGGTATTTTGGTCAACGGAAATAGCATTAACAATATTAGATATGCGGACGATACGGTCATATTTGCAAGTGACATGGAAGATTTACAGTACATAATACAACATGTATACAATGCATGTGAACGATACGGACTGCAAATGAATCTCAAGAAGACGAAATCAATGATATTCTCAAAAAAACCACAAAATGTAGATAATCTGATCATCAATAATACAACGATCGAAAGAGTAACAACATTTAAATATTTAGGAACGTGGCTAACCGAAGATGGAGATCAAACAAAAGAAATCAGATCCAGAATAGAAATGGGAAGAAACACGTTCATAAAATTGAAGAACTTACTTTGTAACCGTAATCTTAATCAAGAGATCCGCACAAGAATGCTACGTTGTTACGTTTTTTCTACTTTACTATACGGCATGGAAGCGTGGACAATAAAAGAGTCTGAAATCAAAAAATTAAACTCCTTTGAGATGTGGTGCTACAGGAGAATCCACAGAATAACGTGCACTGAAAAAGTAACTAATATAGAGGTGTTACAAAAAATGAAGAAAGAATGTGAAGTCAAAGAAAAACTGTTAAAATTAGAAAGATTCAATATCTGGGTCATATAATAAGGAGCGAGAAGTACTTATTACTTAGTTAATTATGCAAGGGAAGATACAAGGGAAGAGAAACCCCTGGACGACGCAAAATATCCTGGCTAAGAAATTTGAGAGAGTGGTTCGGTTGCAGCTCATTAGAATTATTCAGAAGCGCGGCGAATAAAATTAAAATAGCGATGATGATTTCCAACCTCCGATAGGAAAAGGAACCTGAAGAAGAAGAAGACTACAAAGCAATTTACAAAAAAGGCAAAGCTAATACAAATGCAGACACACTGTCTCGAATCAAAATACACACAAAGGAAACTAAGGACATCGATTCACAAATTAAGGAATTCTTTGATGATTTAGTAGACATGGAAGACGATAGATGGTCAGCGACTAATATTCCAGATACAGATCAAATATTTGATGAGATTGTAGAGGAAAAAGCAACAGAATTAATTTCAGAAAACATCCCAAAAGACACTGTTGAAAACGAAGATCAAAACATCCCAGAAGACACTGTTGAAAACGAAGATCAAAACATGGATGAAGACGGAAATGAAACAATACATACAGCAGTAGAAAACCCAATTCTTGGTAATCGTCAACTACAATCCACGACCTCCAGCAATCATACAAACCTTTCCGGATAAAAGACGTTATCATATCCAGCTATCGAAAGATCAGTTAAAAGCTGATACCTTAAAAATTTTTAAAGTACACCTCAAGATATTATCAGGAAAACTTTTAAACACAACGCATATGACTTATTTAAATGTAATCTTTTATTGGAAGATGTTAACCTAGAAAAACAATAAAAATGAATTATAAAAAACTAGCATGAAGGAAAAACGAACCATAGAGGAATAGCTGAAACGGAAAGTCAAATTATAAAACGATATTACTAATTACTAGGCTCATATGAAGAAGGACATAGAAGATATCATAAGATTTTGCGATATATGCCAAGAAAATAAATACGACAGAGCTCCTCAAAAAAAAATTTATTGTTACACTGACTCCCACTAAACCACTGGAAATAGTTCACATTGATTCATTCCAGGCTAATGGACAGAAATTTCTAACCATTCGCATTTTCGAAGTATGGATAAGTCTACCCAATAAATGAAGGGAATGCAATCAATGTACTCAACGCCCGATTAATTTTTATAACACATAATGGACTCCCAACAATGATAGTAGCCGATAATAGTACGGAATTTAAAAATGGAGTAATACAAGAATTTGTAAATTCTCATAAAATCTCAATCCACTATACGCTACCAGAGAATACGCAATCCAACGGGATGATTGAGAGATTTCATTCTACATTAATCGAACATTTTCGAAGCAGTTTTTAGCAGTTTACAAAATTTCGACCAAGCTCTTAGATACCAATTAAAATCAGCTCGAGGCAAATTCTCAAAAATTTACTCCTATAGCAGAACAAGAAGAGGGCTAATTAATGGACTAGGAAGCATTATCAAAGCAATTTCTGAAAATCTGAATCAAGATGACGCAGAAAAATACAACAGTGCAATAGAAATCTTACAGACGAATCAGGAAAATCTTATAAATCATCTTAATCGTCACATTAGCTTGATCAAGAAGATAATAAAAGAGTTCAACAAAACTATCACATTATTAACACACAATCAAGAAATAATAGAAGAAGAAGTAAATAATATCAGCACGAATCTCAGTACATTCATTTTTGACTTCAATCATTATTTGCAAGCAAGGAATGTTCTGGACCAATTAAATGTGACCCTTCAAATTATACTTCAGATGCTTAACGACCTAGAAGAAGCCATTACCTTTTCTCTTGTAAACACTCTCCATAACAGTGTGATCAAGAAAGATGAATTGAAATGGATCATGAATAAAATGCTAGAACATCATAAGATAGACCAGCTTGTGAACATCTAAGACGAAGACATACTAAAGATACTACAACATCATCAAAGTAGATGCCTATTATTCAAACCGTACTATTACATTTATCATTCATTTTCCTATCCTACATCATAATTCCTTTACTTATTATCATTTATTTCCTATACCTACCGCAAATTCTACTACAATCATTCCTCCTGAACCATATATCCTCACAAACGAAAAATCCTTTCAATATTTGGAAGAACCATGTGCCGGAATCGACACAAGATATCTTTGCCAAGAGGAAACCATACTAGAAGCAACGAAAACTGACGACTGTATCAAACAAATCGTGCAGTTGAGCATCTAAGAAGCTTCTTGCCAATATACTAAAAACATACACTTTTAAAATATTATCAGATGCCTCCTATATAGGAATATTCCCCGAATCAACCAAAATTACAAATCGATATTTTACAACAAAAATTTAGGGCCTAAAAGGAACTTATCTCATCAATCTTCCGCCCAGATGTGAATTCTAAACCCCAATCCAGAGTTACATAAATTCGAGGACAACCATCTCAGAGGAACCGCTACTGATTCCCAAAATTAGGACCATAGATATTCAAACAGCGATTAAATTCAAACCATTAAGGATAGATCACATCCCCTTAGACAAACTGCATGAACTCTCTAAGGAAGAGGAACATCTAGAGATAATTAACCCGAAATTATGGAACCATAGCCATAATCATTTTTGGATGACTCCTTTATATATCTTTATTACAATAATCTGCCTCAATATATGTTACAAGTATTAAACAAATAACAAAAAACCAAACTCTAGCGACGAAACTTCCGAAGAGGCCAACTCAACAGTTCTGTTCGTCCCTCACAAAACTTCTTCAGGGGAAAGAGTAGTCACAGTAGAATGACCGCTATTTCCGCAGTACTTTATATGGTGTTCAACTACAATTGTGGTTTAATTATATACAAATTTAACAAATCGAACTTCTGGATAAGCGTTTCTATTGTGTTATAAACTTTTAATATACATGTTTAATTTTATCGCCAATCTATTAAATAACGTTATATTGATATTATAACATATTAACCAATAATATGATATGGTATGGTATGGTTTTATCTATTTCAGCTACTGTTGCGTTACCTACCTAAATCTCTTTGTCAGACAATTCTCGGGTATTTATCCCTTTGGCCAAGAATATATGAAAATGGATAGAGAAGGAACAATTTAGAGCTGTGTTCTATGGAGCTGCTATTCCACACGTGTATATCTGATCATGTGTGGAATAGTATCTCCTTAGAAAGTAGTTCACATAATGTAAAAAAATGAATAATTATAATTTTGTCACTACTTTAAAAATTGAGAGTATTATTTGTAAGCTATTTCAATCATCCTATAGATGTTTGTAGTATTTTCGCCAATATACTCAATACCCGATCTAAAACAGTCTAAAATATAGGAACATTTAGAAGAAGATTGATTTGGGCTACGGAAGTTTTTCTATTAATTATTTCTTAAGATCACTTTTCTGAAAAATTCGTTACATTTTTTTTTTATTTTAGAAAATTTTGTTGGGAACAGAAATCCTACTCCAATTTCGAATTGTTTTCTATAAGGTAAGCAGTCTAATCTCGTATATCAAAGCCAGCTGCTTGTAAAAAACACTTTACATAACGCAAATCAAGGACTAGTTTTCATCGTATCTTTAATAGTTAAACTGGGGACAACACATTCTGAGACTGTTTTCTATTGGCCTGTGAAAGCAACACTATGTTTATATGGTGTTCAGCTACAATTGTGGTTTAATCACATATTAATTTAACATCGAATCGAACTTCTGGATAAGCGTTTCGATTGTGTTATAAACTTTTAATAAACATGTTTAATTTTATCTCCAATCTATTAACTAACATTATATTGATATTATAACATATTAAATAATAATATGATATGGTTTTATCTATTTCAGCTACTGTTGAGTTACCTAAATCTCTTTGTCAGACAATTCTCGAAAACGAATTTGAATATTTGGTTTATTTATGCAACACGAAAGAAAAGCTGTTGTATTTATCTCTTTGGCTAGGAATATATGAAAATAGATAGAGAAGGAACCAATTTAGAGCTGTTGTGTCCTATTGATCTCTATTCCATACATGTATATCTGATCATGGTTGGAATAGTATCTCCTTACAAAGTAGTTCACATAATAAAAAAAATGTATAATTATAATTTTGTCAGTACTTTATAAATTGAAAGTAATATTTGTAAGCTCTTTCAAACTTCCCATAGATATTTGTAGTATTTTTGCCAATATATTTTTTTTTTTTTTTTTATTTACAAAGAAAATAGTCGCTTCAACCACTTGGGTCATTAGCGACATTAGTTTTTACATTAGATTAAATTATATAAAGATGTATCTTTAAGAAAATTAATTAAGTCTTTGATGTTTAAATGTTCACCTAATACTGTTTTTAAATTGTTGGAAATATTGTTATTTTGTCTGTTGACTGTATATTTTCCACATTCTGTTAGGAGGTGTTTAACAGTAATGTTGATTTGACAGTATTCACACACTGGAATGTCTTCCTTATTCATTAGGTACTTATGTGTAATGTTGGTATGACCTAATCGAAGTCGAGAGATTTTGACTTGATCAGCTCTTTTTAAGTTCACTAGGCGCCACGGACTCACTGTCGATTTAATTTCTTTTAGTTTAGATTCCGATAAATTCCACTCATTTTGCCACGCACTGATCACTTTTTCTTTGACGAACTGTTTTATATCACTGGAAATAGTCTTTGACACTATTGTAGCATGATCGTTTTTGTAAGCTTCCCTTGCTTGGAGGTCTGCTTTTTTATTACCTTGTATTCCCATGTGAGATGGAACCCATATAAATTTGACTTCGGAACCAGTTTCTTGTAAGGCTGCAAGTTCTTTCTTGATAAGTAAGGCTATAGGGTTCTTAGTGAATAGTTGATCAATTGTTGTTAACGAGTTTAGAGAATCTGAGATAATGACGGAGGAAGACTGTTTTGTACTTTTGCTATGAATGAGGGCTTGTAATATTGCATATAACTCTGCTGAGTATATAGAGGTGGCCGACCTTAATTTAAATTGGAAGGATGCATATGGAGTGACAAATGCTGCTCCTACGTCGTTTGCAGATTTGGAGGCATCTGTATAAATGCAAAAACTTTCCCCGCAAGTCTCGAGTTCTTTTAAAAATGACTGTCTGATTACATTTGGTGATGTCTCTGATTTGTGATATTGGAGTAGTGTCGTATTAATCTCGGGAATCATGATTAACCAGGGAGGGGGAGTTTTTAGATTTGAAGGATAGAGGTCAGGAATTTGCAGTTGCAGATCTTTTAAATTTCTTCGGACTCTTTCATGGAAAGGTGGATCGAACTTACTTTTTTTATAAGCTTCTAGATACCGGTCCGTAAATGTATTTCGAAACACTGGGTGGAATTTGTTACTGGCAACTGAAGATGCATACGAAAGGCTTAGATACTTCCTTCGTAGGGTAAGAGGTGGTTCTCCTGTAAGACATTGGAGATTCTTAACGGGTGTGGTTCTAAATGCACCTGTGGCGATCCGAAGTGCTGTGTTTTGAATGATTTCAAATTGATTGGTAACGTGTTTTTTAGCCGAGTCATATACAATAGCCCCATAATCTATTTTTGATCCAACAAGTGACTTATAAATATTTAATAATGTGGTTTCGTCGGTTCCCCATTTTTTATTTGATAATGTTTTCATTACGTTTAATCCACTTTGGCAAGACTTTTTTATTTCTGAAATATGATGTTTCCATGTTAGTTTTTGGTCGAATACCATTCCGAGAAAATTAATTTTGTCTGAGAATGCCAGCGGCTTGCCACACAGCTTTAGTGTAGTTCTTTGCATCCGGTGCCTTCTTGAGAAAATCATGCATCTTGTTTTTAGTGTGGAGAATTGTACACCTACTGATGTAGACCATATCTCTAGTTTGTAAATGGATTCTTGTAAGTGTTTTTGAACCATTTTTATATTCTTGCCCTTTGCAAATAGAACCAGATCATCGGCATATAGTCTTCCCTTAACTAGCGGGGAGCAATGATCCAGTATATCGTTGATAGCGACAAGAAAGAGAGTTGGGCTCATAACTGATCCCTGAGGTGTTCCGTTTTCCTGAATTCTTTTTGTTGAAGTGGAATTATCGGCGCGCACAGAGAAAGCTCTTGACTGAAGAAAGTTTTCTATGAATCTTAGCATATTACCCCTGATTCTATTTTGACGGAAGCCACTTTGCTGTGGAATTAAATGTTTTTCTTGTTCTAAGTACCACAATAGTCTTTTGTTTATAATTTTTTCTAGAACTTTGCAGGATACATTAGTGAGTGATATAGGACGGTACGAGTCTACCTTTGTTCTGTCTTTGTTGGGCTTGAGCAGAGGAATTATAATGCTGTCCGACCATACAGATGGAAAGACCTGATTTGTCCATATAAAATTGTATAATTTTAGTAGCCAAGACATTCCACTTTCTGGTAGGTTTAACAAAAAAATTAATGGTATGCCGTCTGGACCTGGAGCGAAGTTTTTAGTTGACATTAGGGCATCCCTTAGTTCTTGCATTGTAATTGGCACATTTAGTATATTATCATCTTGAGAGTAGTATTCCAACTTCGTTTTTTCTATGCTTTGTTTCTTGAGCTTAAATTCCGGTGAATAGTTATCGTTACTTGAATTTGACTCAAATTCACCGGCGAATAGCTCCGCAATTTCTTTTCGGTCGCTTATAATTTTGTTATCTTTTGCCAGGAAAGGTATTTTATTTGAAAATTTTTTTCCAGATATTTTCCTTATATTTTGCCACACTTTACTTGCTGGGGTAGAACTATTTATACTTGCAACGAATTTTTGCCATGATGTTTTCCTGCATTTTTTGAGAATATATCTAGCTTCTGCTCGACGTTTTTTGTATTCTACCATATTTTCACTAGTTTTGTGATGATTATACCTATTGAAGGCTCTTTTATACGTTTTTACTGCTTCTTTGCATTCTGTGGTCCACCATGGTAAAGGTTTATGATATTTTAGTGTTTTTGTTTTTCCAATATGATTTTCTGCTGCTTTTTTAATTATTGATATGAAGGTATCTAGGTCTTTATCTATGTCATTAAGAGTAATATCTTTTATGTTGTTTATTTCATTTTGTATGTATTTTGTAAAGTTCTCCCAGTCTGCATTTTTTGTATTCCATTTCGATGGGGTTGTGGTAATATTGTTATTTTTTTGTTGTGGAAACGTAATTTTAATGGGATAGTGGTCACTTCCGTATAGGTACGGGATAACGTCCCATTCTAGTGTTGGGGATAACATTGGATCACATAAAGATATGTCGATGGCCGACTGACTACCCGTTTGAATGCTAAATCTGGTGGGTCTACCATCGTTTAACAAATTAAGATTTTGTGAGGTCATACAAAATTCCACAATCTTGCCTCTAGCGTTTGTTTTTGTTGAACCCCACATAGGATTGTGTGAATTAAAATCGCCTAAAATAATGCGGGGGCTGGGGATTTGTTGCAGTAGATTATCAAAATCTTCTTGGACTATAATTTGATCAGGAGGTAAATATATGTTGCAAATATTGATTGTTTGTTCCATGTTTACTGTAATCGCTACTGCTTCAAAGCTATGTGTGTTGATTTGTAATTGCTGGGCTTCATATTGTTTATCGACGTAAATAGCAACCCCTCCACTGGCTATATTAGCGTTTTGTCTGTGTTTGAAAAAGTTTGAGTATTTTTGAAACTTGAATGCATGGCTGGAATCCTTAAAGTTGGTTTCTTGTAAACAAAGTATCATTGGGTTGATTTCAGAGATAATATGCTTTAGCATTTCGTAACGGCTGAAGAAACCGTTTACGTTCCATTGTATTATGGACGCCATTGCTTTTATTTACTATGTACTTTACGCTGAATCGACAGAGGTGTCGGATTCTTCTTCTAGATATATCTTCATTGCTATCGGGTCCATTTTTAGTTGCTTCATAATCTTACGTCTTATTCTCGTGCTTCTGTTTTTCATTCTTCGGTCTTTGTAATAAGGATGAATTTTAGCTAATGGTTCAAAAAATCATGAACATTCTCGGTATATGTTTTAACTAAGCTTAACGGATCTGTGTTTCCTTTCACATTTACAAAGAAATCGACGATTTCATCAAAACTGAGTTTAAGCGATTCTTCTTCGAATATTTTCCTAGTTGGTTCCAGTAACGGCAGTATTTCATTAGATTTTGGTTCATGTGTTTTGGGCAAGCATGATTCTTCTTCAGTATCAGTTTTGGATTTCTTCTTTCTCTGCGTAGTTGGTACTAAAAATGTAACTTCAGTTTGTGAGGACGGAGGAGGTGTTATTACGTCTGTAATACTGCGTTTGGAACCTGTTTGTTGTACATTTTCTGATTCCTTTATTTTTGGGGAAGGCGTAGATATGTCTGTGGTTGGTTGTTTACGTCTGTAATACTGCGTTTGGAACCTGTTTGTTGTACATTTTCTGATTCCTTTATTTTTGGGGAAGGCGTAGATATGTCTGTGGTTGGTTGTTTATCTATATCGTTATTATTATTTTGTGTATTTGGTGCTATGTTATGGGTTAGAGGTTGGGAAGGTGAAGGTTTTTCATTTACTTGTACAGTTGTCATGATAGGGATTTCATTTGGTGAGGTAGGGATGTTGGTATTGTTTGTAGGCTCTTGACTTACTGCAGTTAAGCAATTGTTTGAGAAATGACCTGTTTGATTACACTTTGAACACAGCTGGCTTTCATGAGACAAAAAAATACGATATGATATGTTATCATGAGATAATAAAATCGAGTCTGGGACCGTATTGTTGGGAGGTGATATATAGATGTAACGACGAAAACTAAGAATGTGTTTATACTCAGGGTTGGTTGTCCCAATTCTGAGAAAATTTAAAGGAGATACTAAGTTATAGCCTTGTTCTCGGAGTTCTTGTTCTATACAATCATGTGGGATAGATGGACACACATTAGATAATAATAAGCGTTGGCTTGGAGTAATGAATCTGCGAGTTTGAATTTGTTCTGAATTTACTGTAATTATTCCATTGTCAGTGTTCATGAATTCATCGACCTTTGCCACACTGGATAGATAAACACATATTCTATTGTTAGATATCCTAGACGAGAAAAGTATATTTTTCGGACTAATTTTCGTTCCGATGGATATAAGATATTCTTCTAGTTTTATTCCATTAAGGGAGTTGAAAACTATAGCTTGATTTTTTAAAGGGAATTTCGGTTGGGTAAGAGCTCTTGAGTAACTTTGTTGTTGATTGTTAGTATTGTTGACAGTAATAATTGCAGCATTATTTTGAAGTTCCATTATTTCCAAATAACTATTTGTACCCCCTCAGGCCGGACCTGCCTTGAAGGAAATCAGACTGATAAGAGGCACGAAAACTAATTAATAAGAAACCTGTCTTTGTTTTTATTTCTTACTTTAGTAGATTGTTTATTTACTTCAAAATAAAATAATAATTGTGCATCTTACTTTAGTTTTAAAGATGCAAAGAGACTGCACTCACTACTACTTATCACTACATACTTATTTGATTAGGAAAATTAACTATAAGTAGATAAAAATTATGAATAATTATTTTAAACTTGGTAAAATTAAAAATTCAATTATCACTAATTGCTATAACTGATAGCGTGTTTACACATCGATTCGCCAATATATTTAATACCCGATCTAAAACAGTACCTTTGAAGTAAATTTATGATTCTTTTTATCCACTGTAAACTACCATTCGATTACCTACGCTTTTCTATCAATCAGTTTTTGAAATCAGTTTCGATAATGTGTTACTCCCTTTGCGGAACATTTGAAGTAATCAACAACTAGTTTCTTTTTCTTTGACCTAAACAATTGTGTTAAGGATCTCCAAAACAGTAGTTTTGAAGTAAATATATTATTCTTTTTTTAATAATTTGGGTCCTCCCTAATCTTTACTCTTCTCTTATTTTTAATCTATGTTTAGTGTCCTCCTCTATGGAGTAGAAAGCTAGAGCCTTACAGAAGATGCCATAAAACGATTAGAGGCATTTGAAATGTGGTGCTACCGACGTTTGTTGAGGGTCTCGTATATACACCACATAAGTAACATAACTATTCTTCAGAGGATAAGATAAGACAAAGAAATTGTTAACATCATAAAAAAAAAATTGGCTTACTTTACTGCGTAAAGTCTGTTTTAGACTATAACATAAAATGATATAAGAAAATGGTATAACAAAAACTTACATGAAATAATTGTGTACAATATTAATACAAGAAGTTTTGTGTATTACATTGTCACATTTTGGTATCAAAATATGTTATGTGATTCTGCGCATTACATGCTAAAAAAGTCCTTTTTTAAAATAATTGGTGTACATGTACTGTTAACCTCAATGTTATTATTCTTCTTTTTGTTATTGTAACGTAACCTTATTTTCTCCAACATTTAACCTAGTTTTTTACCCACGTAAATACCTAGTTAGTTTTACCCACGTTTTACCTTTGCTTTAACAAAGACATATATATTTATGATGCATAAAAAAATTCTCCTATTATCTGTTTCTGATTCGCAAGGCAAAAAAAGAGGAAAAACCTAACTGCGCATGCGTGTGTACTAATAATTTGGTATCAAAATACGACATGTTCTAATTTCTATAACATATTTTGTCAACAGATTTTGTTTTCTGTTTTACATTATGACAAAACTTAGTACCATTTTCTTATATCATTTTATGTTATAGTCTAAAACAGACTTAATGATAAATATCGACTTCTGTAGTTAAATCTGCAAGGCAAAATTGAGGGTAGGAGAGGCCCTGGACGTAGAGGTATCTCCTGGCTGGCCAATCTTAAGAAGTGAACAGGTCTAACGTTAACTGATCTATTTCGAGCTGCTGTGAATAAAATAAGATGGGTCAATGTGGTCGTCAACATCTCTAGAAGATATACACATTTAGAAAAAGATCAATTTGGGCTACGGATGTTTTTCTATTAATTATTTCTTGAGATCACTTTTCTGAATGTGTTGGTTCTTTGTGCAGCATTTAAACTAAAGAAAAATTCGTTACATTTTTTTCTTTAAGTCAGAAAATTGTGTTGTGAACAGAAATCCTACTCCAATTTCGAATTGTTCTCTATAAGGTAAGCAGTCTTATCTCGTATATCGAAGCCAATTTACTTTTGCATGCCTAATAAAAAGCACTTTACATAATGCAAATCAAGGATTAGTCATCGTATCTTTAATAATTAGATTGTGGACAACACATTCTGAGACCGTTTTCTATTGGCATGTTAGAGCAACACTATGTTTATACGGTGTTCTGCCACAATTGTGGATAAATCTCATATAAATTTAATATCGAATCGAAGTTCTGGATAACAGTTTCTATTGTGTTATAAACTTTTAACATACATGTTTAATTCTATCGTCAATCTGTTAACTAGTATTAAATTCATGTTATACTATATTGATAATACTATTATATTGTTTTACCTATTTTAGCTACTGTAGAGTCACCTAATTCCCTTTACCAGGCAATTTTTGGGAACTAATTGGATATTTGGTTTATTTATGTACGACGAAAGAAAAAGTATTGACTTTGAGTAGGAATATATAAAAATGGATATAGATAGAAACAGTTTAGAGCTGTGTTCTATGGAATCGTCAATCCAGACATGTATATCTGATCGATTGTGGTTTGTTTTCTCCATAGAAAGTAGTTTACATAGTGCAAAATCAATGAATAATTGTAATTTAAGCACGAACTAATAAATTGTGAGTAGGTATTATTTGTAGCCCATTTCAAACTTCTTCTCGATTTTTGTAGTATTATCATCAATATATTTAATAAGCAATCTAAAAAAGTGCAAAGTAAATTTCTTTCTTGATTCTTTGAGCTACCATTGCATTAGCTGTGTTCTTCTGTCAGTCAATTCTCGTAATCAGTTTTCAGAATATTTTGCTTCGTTTGTGCAAACTTCAAAGCAAAGGATATTTCGTTAATTTTTGTTTTTTCGTTGTGTTAGTCTCCTTGGCAGTATTATTAAACCCAAACAGTATCGCCAAGGTAACCAATCACGACAAAGATTGTTACTTTGGCCGGCCAACCACAGCGCTCGTTATTAACTGCGCTGTCATTGGCCTCTCGGCGGAAGTGTGCTGAAAATTCTCAAACACGATGTGTATAAAAGAGCAGCACATCTTCCGAACGGGATCCAGTCGTCATACACTACTAACCCCGTAAGACCTTGTTGGTTCGGTGCGCTACCAAGCTACCTTTGAGTTTTATTAATTAACCAATATCCTGCTATCGTCGAAGACGTCCAAAAAAATTGAAGAATAATACCTAATAATGGTTATCCAATTTAGAAGTTAAATTATCAAGTGTACGAGAACCGGCGTGTCGACTACAAAACGCTTCCTGACAGTAGAACACGACTTTCTGAGATAGAAATGACATTGGTCTTATAACTATCTCAAATCGTATCGATCTGACCACAGCGTTATTTAGGCCTGTCACGGTAAAGAGCGAATAAAAGCCCCGACGGGGACTTGTAATTGCTTTTCCGATCAGGTTGAGCTGCAATACCACTTCGTCTCCAAAACATTATGTAAATAGTAACTATATGAATTACTGTTAACAAAAAGGTAGTTATACGAAGCGACTGGCAGCAGGAAGAGTCGACATTGCCGGCATTCTTGTACCTCTCGAGGAGAGGGAACGCGGCTACACGAAGCGAGAAGGCCGACATATTTGTGGAACTTGAGATAAACACCACGCATCAGAATTCTAATACATATAAGCCCCCTTTCAGACGAGGATACTGTATCCGATATACTGTATGCGAGATACAGAATTTTCGATGGCGACTGTATCGGATTCACGGGCATGCTCGTCAGTATGAAAATAGTAGCAGTGCAGTGCGGTTATATTTTTGGAGTATGGATGTAGAAGAGTATGTTATGCTGTGGTACATATTAAATAAAAAGAAACTGAAAAGACGACGTAATTTGTGGGTTCATCCTATTGTAGAATTAAGAGAAACCAAGGGAACGTATAGTTCGCTGTATCAAGATTTATTGCAAGATCCATCGAAGTTTTTTAATTATTTTCGAATGTCTGTGAAGTCGTTTGAAGAACTTCACAAAATTTTGGAAATTCAATTGAGTAAAAAAGACACAACTATGCGTAGAATTATTTCATCAAAAGAACGGCTTTCTATGACTTTTAAAAGTTAAAGTCTATGACTTAAATTTAAAATTAATATGTGTACTTATCTCCAATTTGTAAATTGTTTACCTCGCCCTAAATAAAAAATGACCGTATTCCTTTCACAATAATGTAGTTTGATATTCGTTAAATAATCAAAATTCCAATTAGCAAACTTTTAAAACTAAACTGTATACGCATGAAACAAAATATTAAACTATTCTACTATGTATTTATAATAAAAACATGTTTATTTCTTACCATATTCATTTTGCTGTACTGCAGTCATGGCCTCAAAATTGTCGCTTAGAATTTTCGACCCAGCACTGCTGCTTTTTATTTCTATTGCAATAATCTGGCGATGCTGTATCCCATAGACAGGGATTTGATTGTACCAAACAAATAAATTTGTCACTATCAAATACAGTACGCTCCATTATTTAACTATATTCAGAAAACACCGTCTTTCTTTCGTTGCTCATTCACAATTATTCGACAGAAAATCGCGCGTCTATGGAATGTGGTGCAAAAGTATTCGTGTCTGAAAGCGTTCATTTAACGTAATGTTTCTTCTGTATCTGGGATACGCATTCAGTCGTCGGCGACAGGAAAGTCCGAGATACTGAATTCGGTATCTCGCATACTGTATCTCTCGCGCGTCTCGTGTGAAAAGCTCCATTTGAGTCTATGTAATATCTGCGTCTCGGATACGCGTATCTCGGATACAGTATCCCCGTCTGAAAGGGGGCTAAGTCAGTGTAAGAAAGCTCGAACTGTTAGCCCCCTTTCAGACGAGGATACTGTATCCGAGATACGCGTATCCGAGACGCAGATATTACATAGACTCAAATGGAGCTTTTCACACGAGACGCGCGAGAGATACAGTATGCGGGATACCGAATTCAGTATCTCGGACTTTCCTGTCGCCGACGACTGAATGCGTATCCCAGATACAGAAGAAACATTACGTTAAATGAACGCTTTCAGACACGAATACTTTTGCACCACATTCCATAGACGCGCGATTTTCTGTCGAATAATTGTGAATGAGCAACGAAAGAAAGACGGTGTTTTCTAAATATAGTTAAATAATGGAGCGTACTGTATTTGATAGTGACAAATTTATTTGTTTGGTACAATCAAATCCCTGTCTATGGGATACAGCGTCGCCAGATTACTGCAATAGAAATAAAAAGCAGCAGTGCTGGGTCGAAAATTCTAAGCGACAATTTTGAGGCCATGACTGCAGTACAGCAAAATGAATATGGTAAGAAATAAACATGTTTTTATTATAAATACATAGTAGAATAGTTTAATATTTTGTTTCATGCGTATACAGTTTAGTTTTAAAAGTTTGCTAATTGGAATTTTGATTATTTAACGAATATCAAACTACATTATTGTGAAAGGAATACGGTCATTTTTTATTTAGGGCGAGGTAAACAATTTACAAATTGGAGATAAGTACACATATTTATTTTAAATTTAAGTCATAGACTTTAACTTTAAAAAGTCATAGGAAGCCGTTCTTTTGATGAAATAATTCTACGCATAGTTGTGTCTTTTTTACTCAATTGAATTTCCAAAATTTTGTGAAGTTCTTCAAACGACTTCACAGATAGTCGAAAATAATTAAAAAACTTCGATGGATCTTGCAATAAATCTTGATACAGCAAACTATACGTTCGCTTGGTTTCTCTTAATTCTACAATAGGATGAACCCACAAATTACGTCGTCTTTTCAGTTTCTTTTTATTTAATATGTACCACAGCATAACACACTCTTCTACATCCATAATCCAAAAATATAACCGCACTGCACTGCTACTATTTTCATACTGACGAGCATGCCCGTGAATCCGATACAGCCGCCATCGAAAATTCTGTATCTCGCATACAGTATCTCGGATACAGTATCCTCGTCTGAAAGGGGGCTTAGAGAATTCTGATTGCCGGTGTCCCCTCACCTACCACAAAGGCTCGGCTGAACTTCTTGCCCGTAACGGCCGGTATCTCAATAAACTACTTAAATACGAAGATGGATTCTCGAAACTACGGCCGTACGACAACAGGTTTTTTTATCATTTTTACGGTCCGCCCGTTAGCTAAACATTTTTGTCATATGAATTCTATGAATAAATTCGCGGGAATTGGTTCATTCATTTATTTAGTTAATATTTAGTCATCGAGTTTATTTTATTTGTCTATTAGAAATCAGAATAAGGCAAAAATAATTAACAACTGTAGAGTTTTTAAGGTGTTTCCAATATTTAAGAAATATCTAATAATTATAAGTTTTTTTTTTTTTAGAATTTCCGCATCAACCATTAAAGGTTATTAGCGGGTTTTACAAATTTTACAGTTGTTATTAAATATACTAATTACAAATTGCGTATTAACTTACAAATAATAAATTACCAAATTACAAAATGATACATAGAATACAACTTAAATTTTATGTAGTAACCGTATGTCCTTAATGAATTTGATTGTATTTGATACATTACAGTTTAAAATATCTTTAAGTTTCTTTGCTTCTTCTGGTACGTTGTTGATGACTCTTTCGTAGGAGTAAAGAGGACAATCAATCAATATATGTTGAACAGTTATTGGATATTCACAATAGGAACATTCAGGTGGTAGTTCTTTTGTTATGAGATGCTGGTGAGTTAACGCTGTATGTCCAATTTTTAGTCGGTTGATAATCACCTGTTGCCTTCTGTTTTCTGGAAATTGTAGTTTAGTGCAAATCCTAGTTTTAACGTTTTTAAGGTTAGACTTATTAGAATTCCACATTTGTTGCCAATTTTTTACACAGTGCTGATTAATAATGAGCTGGATATCACTGAACGGAATTGTAGTCATTATTTTAGTTTGCTCGTCAGTAGCAGCTTTCTTTGCTAATTCATCTACTTTTTCATTTCCTAAGATATGTATGAAAGTTTGAGCTTGCATAACTATTACACATGTCTAATGCTTTTAAAATGGCAATTGCTTCTCCCGTGAAAATGCTGAAGAATTGAGGGATGCGACCTGCATATTCAGACTTTCCTAGAATAAAGGCCGCTGCATGTCCGTTTTCAGTTCTTGACGCATCAGTAAAAATCTTGTTATAACCAGTGTATTCTGATATCCGTTCTTAATATAATTTGTTAATGATTATGGGAGTTGTGGTACTCTTTGGATAGGCCGTAAGGGATATATTAATAGTGTGGGAAAATTAATAGTCCAGAGGGGTATAGTTCGTTGTGTAGGATAAGAATGTGTCAGCTGCTCCATGTCAAAACCATATCTCGTTAAACGTTCTTTAAGGGGTGGATATTTAATTTGTTGATGACAATGAGTAGATGGATATATTTTGTAAAGAAGTGGATAGTTTGTGTTATTAGGGTGATTTAAAGAAATGTGTTGCCTTCGTATTGATAGAGGGGACTCATCTAGGATAACCTGAAAACAGGACTAGTTTGGTAAGCACCCAGAATAAGTCTTAAAGATGTGTTTTGTATAATGTGTAGTTTTTTAAGAATATAATTACTCGCAATTGAATAGCATATTGCACCATAATCCAGTTTACTTCGGATTAATGATTGGTATATACGCAGCAATTTTAGGGTGTCCGCTCCCCAAGATCGGTTTGATAGCATTATTTTAGATTGACAGGATACGACTAGCTTTTTAATATGTTCTGCCCATGTTAGCTGACTGTCCAGTCTCAGGCCAAGAAAGTCAATGCTCTCTACTTGTTTTAGGTTGATACCATTTAGAGTAAGGGTTGTTTTTATTCAGTTTTTCTTTTATTGAATACGATAAAACGAGATTTATCACCTGAGAACGTAAAACCAGTTTTTTGGGACCAGTCTTGTCGTTTATGCAGAAATTATTGCAAAATTTTTAAGGCTAGTGTAATATTGCAGCTACTAGTATATACAACTAAGTCATCTGCATACAGATCTGCTTTCAAAGGTAGCTTTATCTCTTGAGCGGTATTATTAATTGCTATTAAAAATAGAGTGGAGCTTAAGGTTGAGCCCTGTGGAATACCGTTTTTAAGACATTCTGTTTTTGAAGTAATTCCATTCACACGTACTTGGAATACTCTATTATTCATGAAATGTTTTACAAAAGCAAGAAAATTTCCCTGGATAAACCAGTTAGACATGGTTTGTAAAATGTTGTATCTCCATGCAATATCAAATGCTTTATTTATATCAAACTATATGGCAATTACTTTCTGGTTATTTCTAGAAGACTCACATATAATATTGTCAATAGCTACTAAGGCATCATGAGTTGATCTGCCTTTTCTGAAACCGCTTTGGATATGGCTTAATAATCGGTTTTTTTTTAAGAAACCATACTAATCTGTTATTTTTAATTTTTTCTAGTAGTTTGCATGTATTGTAAGTGAAATTGGTCTATAGGAAGGAGGGTCAGTTTTTGATTTGAAAGGTTTTAAAATGGGAATAATTGTTGATTCAGACCAGATTGATGTAAATTTTTTATTAAGGTAAATGTAGTGCTAGCGACCGACAGGGAAGACATGCAGTACATGCTAAGAAAACTGATAGAAGAATATAACGACTGGGGAATGAATGTCAATACAACAAAAACCTAATATCTTTGTATTGGAAACGAGTCAGATAACATAGACCTCGAAAACGGACAACATATTTCCTGCTGTCAGAGCTATGACTACTTGGGTGTTGCCTTTGACAATACAGGAACTGATACACGGGAAATAGAAAAACGAATCACTCAAGCAAAGAAAGTCTTAGGATGTCTCAATAGTATACTGTGGAGTAAAGAGATAACGAAAGGAAGGAAATTTAATATATATGAGACCATGATTAAAACTACTCTTCTTTATGGCGCTGAAACATGGAGAATTAGTGAAAAGAACAAAAAGCGAATAGAAGCAGTAGAGATGGATGCAATGAGAAGATCTTTAGGTATTTCCAGACGAGACCGAATCAGAAATGATGTAATAAAACAACGTATGGGAATAGAAGGAAATATAACTCAAGATATAGAGAAGAAACAATTAAGGTGGTATGGGCATGTTCAACGGATGCCAGCATCAAGACTCCTAAAAAAGTAATAGAATGGCAACCGATAGGTCGACGAAAAAGAGGAAGACCCAGATTAGAATGGCAACACGGCGTAAACAAGTCCATGAGCGAAAGAAATTTAACAACAAACGACTGCGAAGATAGGAAGAGATGGTGTTTAGGTATCGGACAACGTCGAAAGACGTTCTAAACCGATGTATATATATAAATGTGATTGAAAATGTTTAAGAGAAGTAAATGTTTAAGGAGAATTAATTTTCCTGTGTACGGCAAATTTTTGATAAATATTATTGGTATATTATCAGGACCCGATGACGTGTTTTTTGATTTATCTAGAGCTTCCTCAAATTCTTGATATGCGATGGGAAAATTTAGTGGATGATCACTATCTACTATAGATATTTCTGTCATTTCACGTTTATTTTTGAAATCTAAAAATGCGGGATCGAAGTTTGCATTGCTTGAATTTGTCTTATATATATATATATATATATATATATATATATATATATATATATATATATATATATATATATATATATATATACAGATTGAACGAATTTAAAACGAACATACAATTTAATATATGTCTGTTTGAACTGCATTTGAAATAGTGGAATACCGTTGGTGTCAATATAAAACTTGGACAAAAATAAATCCATACCCGGTAATAGACATTGTATAAAATATCGTTCAACTACCTGTCTCCTTTAAAGAAAAGAGGAGCTTGCCTAATAGTCGGAGAGATAGAGCCGAAATTTTGAACTGATCAGTAATATAACATTTCTCTATTGGAATATATTCATTGTAACTGGGTTAAGACTTTGCCTTACAGGCGGACGCCCCTCGTGGTACAGGGGGTGGCTATACAGGGATGAAGTTGTAATTTTTTTCGGAAAAATTAACGATCGATAATATGGCTGAAAATTTGCCCAGAGGAAGATCTTGGTATAACTAGACGAAATCCCAAAGGGCGGACGCGAGAGTGGATACATAAGGGGTGGCGGACAGGGGTGAAGTTGCAATTTTTTGGGGAAAAATTAACGATAATATGTCCGAAATTTTCATGGCTCATTATTTAGCCCCTAAAAACTCTAAATCCAAAAGAGCGGACAGCTGGGTTGGTACAGAGAACCATAAAACGGGGTCAAATGTACCACTTGCCTGTGGATTTTAGGACTCGGTAACAATTTTTAAACTGATTTTATCATGATATTTTTATACCGATTGATTTGAAAATTTGTATGCTCACTTCTGTTACTATTCTGAGAAGCGTCAAGTAGAGTTTTCCTCAAAATTTTTCAAAAAAATTTCCGTAAATGAAAATTTTCGTAATTTTTTGAGGTAAAATCTAATTTGTAGAATCCTTTCGATTTTCTGTCAGTTATACCATGATATTTTTCCAAAAATTTTCCAACGATTTTTCCGATAAGAAAAAAAAATTGTGAAAAACTTTAAAAATTTCGTCATTTTTCTCACTCTCATTGGTGTCATCACATTCATCATCTTCGTCACTTTCACTTTCAATAATATTACATTCATTATCTGCTTCATTTTCAATCACTACTTCTCGAACTGATTCTGGCATCTGAGGTCCACTAAACCATTTGCATTTATATGTTTCATCTTCAAACTCCCAACCATGTTCTTCAACAATCAATTCTGTTGGTACTTTTTTATGAGCATTTGTCCAAATATTTAAAATATAATGAGCTCGCAGTAGATGTTGGTGTAATTCATCTTGACATGGTGGTAAGATTGAAGCATCGACATTTTTTAGTTTTTTTTTTAAAGGCTCGTTCACATCATGCAACTTATACTGTAGGTTAAATAGTGAAAATCTCACTTCGATTACTTTTCTTTTTGGAATTGTTCTCGTCAGTCCTGTTCCATATAAGTGACATATGAAAGTTTCTAAGATCTTGATGTCCAAGCAGAATTTGTAAAATTATAATTAACTAATGAAAAAAAAAATTCAATTAATTTGAAAGTTAAAAAAAAATATTAAAAATATCTACAAAGTAAATTTCAAAACTTTTGATAAATAGAAATAGTATATTTTGTATTTGATTATTAATGTAATAATAAATCAAATTTTTCTTATATCTGAACAACCATTATTTATGAAATATAAATTATTTAAAAACCTTTTTATTGTAATAAAAAATAAGTAAAATTACTATTTGTTATACCAAAAATATTTAATAGTTAACATTATAAAATTACTTTAATTTAATAAAATATCAAATATCAAACATTTATTCAATTAAAAATTAATTTGCGAAATATTTATATTTAAGAAAAAAATGTGATTTGTAAAGTAAATATGACTTTAGTTTGAAAAAAAAAATAACATTACCATAATATCATTTTAAAACTACAAAATATTCTATAAAAGATTCAGATGATGACGTAGAGTTTTATCAAATGTTTTAGAAAAGTTTTTCTAAATTTTTTTTTCTTATCGGAAAAATCGTTTCAAAATTTTTGGAAAAAAATCATGGTATAACTTACAGAAAATCGAAAGTATTCTACAAATTAGATTTTACCTCAAAAAATTACGAAAATTTTCATTTACGGAAATTTTTTTGGAAAACTCTACTTGACGCTTCTCAGAATAGTAACAGAGGTGAGCATACAAATTTTTAAATCAATCGGTATAAAAATATCATAATAAAATCAGTTTGAAAATTGTTACCGAGACGTAAAATGCGCAGGCAAGTGGTACATTTGACCCCGTTTTATGGCTCTCTGTACCAACCCAGCTGTCCGCCCTTTTGGATTTAGAGTTTTTAGGGGCTAAATAATGAGCCATGAAAATGGCGGACATATTACTTATCGTTAATTTTTCCCCAAAAAATTGCAATTTCACCCCTGTCCGCCACCCCTTATGTATCCACTCTCGCGTCCGCCCTTTGGGATTTCGTCATGTTATACCAAGATCTTACTCTGGGCAAATTTGCAGCCATATTATCGATCGTTAATTTTTCCGAAAAAATGACAACTTCATCTCAGTATAGCCACCCCCTGTACCACGAGGGGCGTCCGCCTGTAAGGCAAAGTCTTAACCCAGTTACAATGAATATATTCCAATAGAGAAATGTCATATTACTGATCAGTTTAAAATTTCGGCTCTATCTCTTGGACTATAAGGAAGCGATAAGTGGTTTGACAGCATAATAGCTGCTTGTGTAGTCTAGTTTTCACAGTGATTCTAGGCAACCTATTTGGGTGGAGTTTTGACTTGTTCTTGAATGAGTTCAGAATCCAGCAGCCCGCTGACATATTGGATTTTTATAATATAATTATTTGACAACCTTTTGTTGGCCAACCACCTAGAGCGGAGTTGAGCCGAAATACATTGATTTCGTATGTTTCGTTTTAAATTCGTTCAATCTGTATATATATGTATATATATATATATATATATATATATATATATATATATATATATATTTATATATATATATATATATATATATATATATATATATATATATATATATATATATATATATATATATATATATATATTGTTATGATGTATTATTTGTGAATGATGAGCAGTGAGTGTTTTTTAATAATATATATAGGGTATTTATTGCGGTTCTCAAAAAAGAATTAGTTTATAAGCACTTTTTTAAATTATCTTTATTATATCTATTATTATGAAACACACATATATATCTAACATAACCAATGCAAAATTTAAAATAAACTATCTTTAAATTGAAATTCTTATGAAACTAATTAAATTATAATTATAGACAATGTAAAATTTAAACAAACTATCTTTAAAATTGAAATAATTATGACACTAACTAAATTATATTAACAAAATTTTGTACCTTTCTTTCACTGAATGCCTAAATGAAAATGATCTCCAAAATAAAGATTTTAATCACCACTCAATGTCTTCGTTCTCAGCCTCGGTTATCCTTGTTTTTGTGAAATTACTTTTGCCAATTATCACCTTTCACCAATTTAAAATACTTTTTTTCTTAGCTGTATTTATATTTATTCTTCTTTTTAATACACCAATCTCCAATCACCAAATATTATGTAATTTTAATTTTCAATTGATACTTTCTTCCATTATCCAATTACCATTTTTACATAACATAATTTTTAATCTTCAATAATATTATCTTTATACTGTTTCTTAATCTTCATTGAACTTATTATATTGAACATCTGGACCTTCTGACTGACTTACTGAACAATTGACTTCACTAACTAAATGTGTCTATCTTCTAACTAACTTTCTTACTAACTGACTGGCCTCATAGTAACTGTAACTGATAACTGATGCCAAATCACCGGGTATTTATATCTTTTTCCATAATCCAGAATCATCTGGCCAGAAATCATGTTCGATTTGTTCCATCTCCTACATGTCTGAATTTTCTGGAACAGTCCATTTCGCAAACAAAGCCATCTCCGGTGATATAGAGAATTCCTTACTTTTCTATCGAGAATTTTATCGACATTTAGGCTTTTCAGATCAGAATATAAACTTAAATCAGTGACTATATATAAACTAAACATTTTTAAACTAACATATTATTATAACCCCACTTATATTCGTAAATTCTTATCCAACTGTCATTTAAATGTATAGTTGGTTGTCTATGCACATAGCTCACTTAAATATATTTACAATATTATAATTATAAAAAAAAATACTTTTTATATGCTAATTTCTTAAAAATAAAAATTCTGTTTTCTGTAACATTACTCTTTCTAAGTGAACGAATTAACACTTTGTCTCCTTTTTGAAATGTGATTGGTTTTTTTATTTTTCGATTTTGTCTTCTGATATATTTTTCAGCTTTCCTCCTAATTCGGTTATTCACTTTCTGCATTACTTGTTCTAACATATCCTGATTATATTCACTAATCCATTTTCTGTTTCCTATATGGCCAAACATTAAATATTCTGGTACTTCCTCTGTATTGAAATTATGTGTATTATTTAAAAAATATTCTACTTGTGGTATATGTTGCTGCCATGCTTGATGTTGATTCTGGCATACTATCCTTAAATATTTTATAACTTCTTTAATATATCTTTCTGCAGGATTTGCCTGAGGATGTCTGATACTTGTAAAATGAATGTTGATTCCCTTTTTCTCACAAAATGCCCGAAATTTTTGGTTGTTAAAATATGTAGCATTATCTATTATGCAATTTCTAAATGGTCCTATTTCTTCGAAAAATTGATTAATATATAATTTCAATGTTTTAACATTTGTTCTGGAGCAGGGATATAGTTTAATAAATTTTGTATATAAATCCACTATCACTAGTATATGCTTTTTTCCTGTTGGACTTGGAACTAAATTTGAGATAAAATCCATGGACACTGTATTTAGTTTTTCATATACAACATTAGATCTATATGTGTTCTGGTTTTTGAAATTCTTTTTTTTGTTTATTTGACATATTGGGCATTGGGTAGTAATTTCTTTTGCTATACTTATGTCATTCTTTGCAAAATAATTGTCCCTAAATAGCATCCATAGCTTTCTTGAACCAATATGCATGTAATTGTTATGTAGATTTTTCAATATTTTCCTTGCCAAAGTTCTACTTATTACATATACTTCTATGCCATTTATTATTTTATAATAAACCCCATCTTTCCTAGGGACTTTTTGTTTTTCACTCAAATTGATCTGATCTCTTATAATTTCTTCTTTAGAATATAATCCAGTACTTTTTACTAATTGATTTATTCCAATTTTTATTGTTCGCTGCCCTTTTTGTGATGTATTTTCTAACCTTGATAAAGCATCTGCCACTATATTGGATTTTCCAGAAATGTATTTGATTTCAAAGGAGTATTCACTCAATATTAGACTCCACCGATGTATTCTACTGTTTCCATATTTGTTATTTAATATAGATGTTAAAGCTTGGTGATCTGTTTCTATAGTAAATTCATTACCCAACAAATAAAATCTTAATTTTATGACACAGTGTATGATACTTGCTAGTTCTAATTCTGAAACTGAGTAACCCTTTTCATGTGGCTTTGTAATTCTTGAAATTAATTGTATTGGGTATTCGACCCCATTATGTATTTGTAATAATACCCCTGATAATCTCTCTATGGATGCATCTGTTCTTAATATGAATGGCTGTGTGTAGTCAGGATAGTATATTTTTAAATTTGACAGAAAAATGTTTTTAATTTCTTGGAATGCTAGTTCTCTTCTCTGATCCCATCTCGATTTTACACCTTTTCTCAGTAGTTCAAGTAATGGAATTTCTTTTATACTTAGATCTGGTATCATCCTTTTATAATAATTAATTATTCCAATAAATCCTCTTAAAGTTTTTAAATTGTGTGGTGTTTTATATTCCTGAATGACCTGTGTCCGTTCTGGATCCATTTCGATTCCCTTAGTGTTAAGTTAATAACCTAGATATATTACTTCTTTTTGAAAAAATGTACATTTTTCTTGATTTATTTTTAGTCCAACTTTGTCTAATCTGTTGATTATAATTTGTAGGTGTTTCTTATGATCTTCAGCCGTTTTAGAAAAAATTAATATATCATCAATGTAGTGAATTACAAAATGTTCATATTGATCCAGAATATCATGAAGACATCTACATAGAGCACTGCAAGATGATTGAAGTCCAAATGGTACTACTTTGAATTGATATACTACTCTATCTATCTGAAATCCTGTATACTGTCTACTTTTTCTTTCTAGAGGTATTAACCAAAAGCTATGCTGTAAATCGATTTTAGTGAAAAATGACATTCCTGTAATTCTTCCTAGTATTCCATCTATACTCATTGGTGCTTTAAATTGCTTTTCAGTGATCTTGTTAATATTCCTTGCATCCAAACATAACCTGATTTCACCTGATCTTTTACGTACTACTACTATAGGGTTTATGAAACGTGTATCTGCCTTCTCAATGATTCCAGCTTCTAACATATTATTAATCGTTCTGTTTACTTCTTCTCTGTATTTATATGGTATTGGGTATGATTTTGTTTTAAAATCTTTTTCTTCTTTAACTTTTATACTATGGATATAATTTTGTGCAATTCTATTTTCTTTATTGACAAGGTCCTTGTGTTGCTGCAATATGGAAACGACTAATGATTTATATTCTTCAGGGCAATTAACTTTTATCACATCTTCTTCTTCTTTATAAATAAAATTATTCTTCATTATGTACTCATTATTCCTTGCTTCCAATTTTACGCACTCCACCTCGTAGGCATCCATCTGCTTAAAATTTCCATTCCTCAAATATTCACTACAATTATTCTTTACATTCTTTTGGGACATATCCCTATCATCAAAATACATTTCTTCTTCATAAACATCATTATTTTCTTTTAATAATATCCTATCAACTCTTATTCCTTCTTCCACCTCATCTTTTTTCATTAATTTAATTATTTGCCCTTCCAAAGTTACCATTTTTTCTTCAAAATCTATCTTTACTTTCTTCTTTTCCAATTCATCATTTCCCATTAATATATCAACACATAAATCCTTGACAATAAATCCTTGCATATTAATTTCTTTATTAGGAATATTAATTTTAAAATTGGCTAGTTTATTAATTTCACCCAACTTCTTATTATTTGCACCAACAATTTTAATTTTTGGAATCTTTATTATATCTGATAGTTTTAATGTATTAAAAATAAAATTCTCCGAGACCAAAGTACTTTCTGAACCAGTATCTATCATAATTTTAATCATTTTATTTTTGGCCAAAGCATTTATATAAATTAAATGATTCAATAATTTTATCTTCATCTAAAGAAATAAATTCAGAAGGTATTTCATAATAGCAATTGCCTAACTTGTAATTCAGAAAGTTTACTGAACAAAATTTTGATTATTAGAATTGTCAGATTGTGTCTGACCACTTGTATCTAATGTCCTATTTCTTTCATTACTATGACTTCTCATAATTTCTTTCCTTGTACTAATTCGTTCACTATCTTCACAGCTTCTATTTCTTCGTATATAATTTACCTGTCTGTTGTAATTAGGTCGATCTGTATTTCTTCTATTGTTAAAATCTTGTCTATTATAACTCGTATTGTTATTAAAATTCTGTCTGTTTTGATTATTGTTATTATTATTGAAATTTTGTAAATTATCACCATATCTAGTATTATTGTATGATTGTCTATATTGTTGATTATCATTTTTATTATATTGAAAGTTATTATTATTTTTTCTGTTGTTGTTATTATTACTTGTCATATTACCTCTTTGTATTCTTTGAATAAAATTAATAAAACTCTCTATTGTTTAAATATTTTATACAGTTGCTGTTTGCACAACATCAGCATCAAAATGTCTAGATACATTTAAGACTGTTTCATCCTCCCTAAGTGGTGGTTCTAAATATTTTGTAACCGTTATCAGTTTTAATGCATAATCTACCATATTTGATTTTAAATTGTGATTATACTTTCCAAAATATAAAATTTCTCTAAACTTGGCTTGCTCTAGTTCACCCCAATAATAATTTAAAAATTTATTTTCAAAATGTTTGAAGATTATCTAAATCATTTTCAACACTGGCAAACCAAATTGCAGCATTATCACTTAGTGTCATTCTAATATAATCTTTGATATTATTAATATTATTCATTAATCTTAATTTATGTTTTAAACTATTTATGTATACTCTAGGATGCAGATTTTTTATATTACCAGAGAATTTAATCCCAGTCTCATTTGTTAAATTTAAATAAAGTCTCCCTATGTCTCTCATTTGTGAAATATCATCTATTCTCTGTTCCACATTTCTTATTTGATTACTATTTATTTGGATATTTTGTTGTATATCGTCTAATTTTTCTTCTGTGTTTCTCCTGTCTTCGTTAATTTTTACTTCTAAGTTACATTTCTGCAACTCTATTTTCTGTTCTATATCTATCTTATTATCTTGAATAATCCTCTTTACTTCTGTCCTCTCATTTTCTATCCTTTTCTTGTAGTCATTCCGTATATTTTTTATTTCATTTGCTACTTTTTTCTCTGCAGCTTCAATTTTTTTATCCATTTGTTTTTCTATTTGTTTTACAATGTTATTATTATTATCTTCTATTTTCTTTTCTAATTTTCTATAATTCTCTTCCAATTTCTGTTCCATTTTTTTCATGTCTTCTTTGACTTCTTTTGAATTCTCTTCCATTTTTTTCGTATTCTCTTCCATTTTCTGTTCCATTTTTTTCATGTCTTCTTTGATTTCTTTTGAATTCTCTTCCATTGTCTTGTTCATCTGCATCATTAATGACATCAAAGCTGCCATATTGACATTTTCCTCTCTTTCTGGATTCATTTCTGCAGTATCTTGTGGAACTTGAACTAAACTCTCCTCTTGTATAGGTTGTGTTTCTACTTCCACATCTTCTTCATTCTTTTTACTTCTTGTACCTTTTTTTCCTTGAGACATTTTGAGACTTTACTTGTTCAAATATAATTAAAATAAAATCTATAATTTTTTCTTTCTAATGATAATTAATTTAATTATATGAGAGCACTTATCTTCCCAAACTAATTCTTTTAAATAGAGAGCCCCGCGGTGGGCGCCAAATTGTTATGATGTATTCTTTGTGAATGATGAGCAGTGAGTGTTTTTTAATAATATATATATAGGGTTTTATCGCGGCTCTCAAAGAATTAGTTTGTAAGCACTTTTTTAAATTATCTTTATTATATCTATTATGAAACACACATATATATCTAACATAACCAATGCAAAATTTAAAATAAACTATTTTTAAATTGAAATTCTTATGAAACTAATTAAATTATATAGACAATGTTAAATTTAAACAAACTATCTTTAAAATTGAAATAATTATGACACTAACTAAATTATATTAACAAAATTTTGTACCTTTCTTTCACTGAATGCCTAAATGAAAATGTTCTCCAAAATAAAGATTTTAATCACCACTCAATGTCTTCGTTCGCAGCCTCGGTTATCCTTGTTTTTGTGAAATTACTTTTTCCAATTATCACCTTCCTTCTTCTTCTTCTTCTTCTTAAAGTGCCTATCCGTTCCGGATGTTGGCGATCATCACGGCTATCTTTACTTTGTTTATTGCAGCGCGGAACAGTTCAGTGGTAGTCGTTATAATTTTAATTTTCAATTGATACTTTCTTCCATTATCCAATTACCATTTTTACATAACATAATTTTTAATCTTCAATAATATTATCTTTATACTGTTTCTTAATCTTCATTGAACTTATTATATTGAACATCTGGACCTTCTGACTGACTTACTGAACAATTGACTTCACTAACTAAATGTGTCTATCTTCTAACTAACTTTCTTACTAACTGACTGGCCTCATAGTAACTGTAACTGATAACTGATGCCAAATCACCGGGTATTTATATCTTTTTCCATGTTCCAGAATCATCTGGCCAGAAATCATGTTCGATTTGTTCCATCTTCTACATCTCTGAATTTTCTGGAACAGTCCATTTCGCAAACAAAGCCATCTCCGGTGATCTAGAGAATTCCTTACTTTTCGATCGAGAATTTTATCGACATTTTTTAGGCTTTTCAGATCAGAATATAAACTTAAATCAGTGACTATATATAAACTAAACATTTTTAAACTAACATATTATTATAACCCCACTTATATTCGTAATTTCTTATTCAACTGTCATTTAAATGTATAGTTGGTTGTCTATGCACATGGCTCACTTAAATATATTCACAATATTATAATTATAAAAAAATACTTTTTATATGCTAATTTCTTAAAAATGCCCTCACATAAATAATTTTTATTATATTCTCTAGTATATAACTTCTTAAAATAACCAAATACTTTTTATATCTAATATTATCTAGTATATAACTTATAAATTAATTTTTTAAACAATATCATTTCAATATATATATACATATATATCTGATATAATATTACTAATTTCTTGTTTGGAAGATATTAATTTGTTTTTATAAGAAAGAGTGTTAATGTGAATTGAGTTTTGTTCACCTTTTAGTGTACGTACTTTATTCCAGATTGTAGTCATAGGAGTTGATGAATTTATGGTAGAGACATAATTTGACCATGTTTCTTTTTACTTTTCTTAATAAGATATTTAGTTTTTGCCCTAAGTTTTTTAAAGTTGCTAACGTTTTCTGTTGTTTTATGTCTTTTTAAAACATTGAAAGCATGTTTGGTAGATTTCATAGCTAAAGCTATTTCTTCATTCCACCATGGTACTGGTTTTCGTTTGCAAGGTTTTGTTTTTCCCACTGCAATATTAGCGCATTTTAGTATAGTATCATTGAAATGATGAAGAGATGAATCTATGCTATCTTCTAGAATAAAGTTCGTAAGATAATTATTTATTAGATCTCTATATAAGTCCCAGTTTGGTGAGTTTAATTTCCATTTTTGGTAAACAGGAATATTCGGTTGATCATGCCCAATGGTTTCAATTGTTAGAGGAAAATGATCGCTATTAAATAGATAATCAAGACTATTCCAAGAAAAACTTGTAGCTAATGAGTGATCACACAACGAAATATCGATGGCAGAAAAAGTACTATTGTGGTAGCTAAAATGAGTAGGTTTAGCAGTATTCATTAATATTAGATTTTGATTATCTATTAATTTCTGAAGAAGTCTACCACATTTGTCTGTTTTTATACTATCCCATATGATATTATGACAATTCAAGTCACCAAGTATTAGTTTGAAAGCAGGAATATCATCGATTAAGCGCTGTAAGTCTACAAGTACATTTTCATTTGGATGAGGGAGGTAAATGTTACATATGTTAATAGGTCTGCAGTTGATATTGCATGATATAGATACAGCAACGGCTTCCAAATTGGTGTTTAGGTGAATTTTTCTTGCTTCTACATAATTTTTTACAAAAATACCCATTCCGCCGCTGGCGTGTTCTGTGTCGAGATTTTTGAGAAAGCTAGTATAGTTTTTAATATGTAAGTTTTTAGTTTTAAGATGTGTTTCCTGTTAACAGATTACTAGGGGAGACAATTATTTCATTAAAATATTAAGAGATTCTACATTGTTGTAATATCCGTTTAGGTTCCATTGTAAAATAAATGTATTAGCCATTTTGGGTATCTGACTGAGAAACAGAGATATAACTTTCTATATCCGATGAGGAATCAGTGATATTGAGTTGTAATCTTTTTCTTAGCCTTGTTAATTTGGATTTTATATCGCGGTTTAAAATATGACCATGTGCAAATAATAGAATATCTTTAAATTATATCATATCCGTTGTGTAGTTTTCTACAATGGAGTTAGGGTTTTTTGAGTATAAGGCAGTTTGTAACGCATCACAAATAACATTAAAATCAAGAGGAAATTTTGGGGACCTAGACTCAAATTTATTTTTAATGGTCTCTAACTCTTTAATAATATCAGAGGGTGAGGCTTTTTGGCGTTTGATTATGTGTTTAGGTTTTGCAAACGGAGTTGTGGCAGTTGATGTTTCTTGTATATCGGGTAAGGTAGATATTTGTCTTTTGGTTATGTGGGGAGGTACTTCAGTATTTAATGGAGGAAAATTTGTTTGTTTGTTGGTTTTTTCTGTAGACAAAGTGTGTTTTTCTAATGATGGATGTTCAGATACTAAGGTTTCAGTGTTAGGAATTTGAACGTTAGTGTGGTCGGTATCCATTAGGGGAGGTTGTTGTGGAATTACAGTCCCTGGTTGATATGGGCTATTTATGTTGAGGGTTGTTTGTTGACATGTTGGACAATCAGTTTCCCGATGTCCTTTTGTTGCACACTTAGTGCAATTTAAGTTGTCGAGGGTAAAGTATATACGGTAGTTGGTGTTGTCATAGTAAATTGTAACAAAGTCTGGGATAAGGATAGTATCATCAGGAGTAACAAACACTTGGCGGCGAAAGCTTAAAACATGGCTGTATGCAGTATCCGGCAAGCCTACTTTCAAAAAAGTTATTCTAGATACTGGTTGAAGTCCCAGCTTTTTCAGTTCATATTCTATTAAAGTGTTTGGGACGGTAGGGCAACCATTAGAAATGACGAGTCTTGTGGCTTGGGTGATTAATCTTCTAATTTCAATTTTTGTATTGTTCCATATTAGTAAATTATGTGCTTGCAGTAAGGAATCCACGACATTAGTACTGGTGAGGTAAATACATACTCTACATACATTGTTTGAGATACGTGAGGCAAATAGAATATTTTTTGGTTGCACTAAATTTCCCACAGCAATAATAGTTTTGAGGTTACAGTTTAGTCAATAGTTAATATTTAGAGATATGCTACTCACAGTTATGATTTATAGCACAAATTAACACACTAACTATACTGGTTTCCCTGATATACTTTTAAAAAATAATGTTTGGTTAAATTTTTAGCAAAATACTATTAATTCAGGAGACGACTTAGTTGCTGTATTTCATTACTATCTCCAGGACCGGACCACTTTATTTTTATTTACATAATACGTCCATTTATTAAATCAAAATCATGATGTACACTTATTGTATGTCCATACTTTTATTGCCAACTATTGTATGTAGGTAATTATTTTACATAATTACCTGATTTTGACTATTACTTAGACTTTATACTATGTTTATAGTATCTGTCTTACAAAGAAATTTTTTGTACTTCTATTCTCTGAAATTCTTTATATGGTTATAGTTTATAAATGACAAATAAATATTTTAAAATTTTAGTTTGATGAATACTGCAATTCATTGGATAATATTTTTTATTTTCCCCAGAGTATCATCTCAAAATTATTTTGTTATAATGTTTAACAAACTTCAGTTAGACAGTTGCTACAATCTGTTGGTGTGTTTTACATCCCTGACGGATACTATAAATTTTTTATTTAGTTACTACTACGTTTTTACTTTTGAATATTTATTTTTAATTTTTTTCCACATTACTACTGTTCATGGATAAAGGTTGCTTTTTTTTTGAGAAATATTCCTCAGTTTTACTTCGAAATTTTTCTGATGTGTTGGAGTGTGTAACATCATAAACGTCACATGTTTATTATTTTTCTTCAAATTATTATTTTATTCCAATTTCTCTTGATTTTATACATTTGTAAATCTTCTGTTTTGTGTTACTATGTTTGTTCTAGAGATAGTTGGCATCCAGTGATCTAGGTGGTTGCTTTATTTTTACAAGAGGCTTGGCTTCTTAGTAAGAGGTTGATAGCTCTTTTGAGGCATTTGGGGACCATGCGGGGTATGTTTATTTGCATTTTAGACATTTTGGATTATTAAGTAGGGAGCATTCTGTGTTTTAGTACTCAGAAGTTTCGCAGCTTGGGAAAATTTTTTGTCTTTTATGACATGAGATTTCGTGCCTGTTGGCACGAAACTGGGCTGGTGATAGTTGGAAAACGAGGACCTTGGGCTATCAATTTAGATACTATTAGATATAAGACATCTATGAAATGTTCCTTTGATTTAAGAAATATTTGGATTAGTCAAGTTAGTTTGTTGTTCTTTTTAGCAAAAATACGATAGATAGAAGTGAATTAAAAATTAATTTCCTGAAGGGTGGGGGTCAGTTCCTTACCTTTGAGTTCTTGCTCTACATATTTTACTACCAGAATACCAGATGGAACGATGATTCTTTAAATTGGGATGTTTTTTAGGATTTGTTTCAAGAGTTCTTTACTCTTAAAACTAATGTGATACTTGAACTCTAATGTGATAAACGGATCGTCCGTTTGATTTTTGAGTTTGGCCTTTATTTCCTTGAGCTTGATAATTTGGAGGTTTTCAGAAATTACACTTAATCTTTAAGAACCATTTTTCTATTAACTAAGTAACCAAGTAGTTTCTGGGTGTTAACTGATTGTTAAAAAAGGTTCACAGAATATTAAACACGGGAGAGATATCTAAGATTTAATAAAAAAATCGTAGTGGGTATTTGTTGAAGTCGAGAGTAGCAATTTTGGAAGTAGAGGTTGCGATTTGGCTGTTTTATAGTTTTATCCTTAATGGTGAAAGACGCGGAGATAGATGCAGAAATTTGAAACCTGGAGCGGGTCCTGGGACTCCGAAGTTGATAAAAAGGGAAGTAGATTAAAACCGAGAAGATGGAACGACTGTGTAGCAGAGGAGTTGAAAGATAAAAGTTTAGGTGAAGGAGACACGATGAACAAAAATAAGTGTAGAATAAGAATAAGGAACAGCAACCCATAAAAAGGGAAAAGCTGACGAAGAAGAAGAAGAAAATAAGTTCAAACTACCTGTGTATGAAATTTCCTGGATTAATCTCGGTGGTTGGTTTGTATCTGTTAATATGCCAATTAATTCACTGATTTATACTGAACAAGGAATATGATAATAAGTCTAGGAAAACAAAACTAAAAATGATATAAAACTTACCTGTATTAAGCTACCTACTTAACATTAAGAAACAAAATTCAATAATAATGTTAACGGAAACTAAAAGCAAAAAAATGAAACAAAAATAAATTAAGAATATTTATTTTATATACGCATGCGTGTATATTAAAATCACATAATTATAGAAATACGCCTTTTTTTTAACAAAATCGTCTGGATACTTTTAAGATACGTGTGTCTAAAATAAAAAAATAAAATATAAGCAAAATAATAAGGTCTATTAAAAATGAAACGAAATAAAACTGAATTCAGAATTCTTCAAATTATTTATAATATGTAATAAAATATTTATGTTTAGTATATATGTTATTTTAGTTTCTTATTAAATCATTGTATACAATGTATGCTGTATACAATGTATACTGTATACAATTAAAATTGAAATGTACAGGGTAACTCACGAACACAAAGGAACATATTGTATATTTTTATACTTTTAACAGCTCTTCAACACTCTGATCTCAACGAACTATATCATTTAGGGCCTATTATAATTATTACGTGATAAAATTTTTCAATTATACAGTGTGAAAACCAGTTACAGAATATCCTTGTTTGTGTCGTTATTTTTGAAAATAATAAAATACGCTTTTTACGGCAACGCTTTTAAATTCAAATGTGCGCCTTTTAAATATAATGTAAAGTCTTTTATTTATTTATAATTATTTATATTTTGTTGTGAATTCTTTAATTTATAATGTCTTTTTCTTATTTTAATTTACTAAAGGTTCAATATTTATAACACTTACGAATTTAATTTATTTTCTTTATTTATATTAATTTATCTTACAATAATTTATATATCCGAACGTAACAATTAAATCGCGAGCGCGTCATCAAAATCAACTGTCCCTTCCATGAAAGCTCCGTTATTATATATCAAATCACAGCCGGTCGAGAATTCAGCCTGATTATACTAGAAGGTCAATCCGGGTTATCGTTTCGACCGTTTTCTGGAAGGTCCGTTCAGGTAAATAGAAGCCTCTCGTAAAATCTAAAACATAAACATGTGAATAAAAACATGTTTACAGGTTTTTAAATATGACTCATATTTTTACGTAACATTGCCCCCTTCTCAAAAGATGGTTCCTCCTTGAACCTTGTCGGGACTAGAACTGGAACGGTATGCTGGTATCGGCAACTGGACCCTCTTTTACAACTTCCAGTTGTATAAAAATGACAAGGGACGGTTTTCTCTCCGCACCAGTAACTATGCTGATTACAACAGACTAACACCTGGACTTCGGTGTCTTTAAAGATCTCCTCCACCATATTTCGGATAACCCTCCAATCTAATTGGCGGCACTCCAACTTTGGCATGGCTAACTTTTGCACGTCGGACTTTAGTACGTGCCCTCTCAATTAAAGTAAGGCTTCCCATACATCTCGGTAGGTAGGTTGGTCACGGGCAGTGTCTTTTGTTACCAGATAGAAAAGGTAACGTGATGCATCTTGGAGTTTCAAGGTTTTACCGGGAGCTGGCACCTGGCATTGAAGTTCTGCAACTCGACCAAACTTCCTTCGAAAGACGGATGCCAACCCTGGTGCGTCTTTGATACTGGCCGGGATAGTAAGGGCCAGCGAGTAGTCATCGGGGAGCGCGAGTAGATCTTGCTTTTCTTCAGTGGTAACACCATGTCTTGCTTTACCGGTACCTCCATAGGCACCCATGAATTCCTCAAACGTGAGGTCAGACACGTCTTGGACTTGGTTTACTTCCACTTCTTCATCTACGTCGTGGTCACCTTCGAAAGACGCCAGCCGGTTATGGTGTACTATCATCGGCTTTCCCCTCGGAATCTTGCTTATTCGGTAGATGACATCGTTGATCTTCTCCATAATTAAGTATGGGCCTTCCCAAAACTGCTGCAATTTGGGAGAACAACCTTTTCGCTTCTTGGGATTATAGAGCCAGACCTTGTCGTTCTTCTTAAAGCAACCCTTTTCGGCTTGTGTAGCGTACCGTTTCTTCATTCGGTCGCTAGCAATCTGAAGGTGGGAACGGACCAACTCATGTACATCGTCCATTCTTCTTCGTAATTCAATCACATAATCTTCACCTGCTACATCTTCTCCAGGTCGACACCCAAATTCTAGATCACAAGGTAGTCGCATTTCGCGTCCGAATAGGACTCTGGCTGGTGTCTGGCCTGTTGATTCGTTAACAGCATATCTGTAGGCCATTGTGAAGAACATAAGGTTGTAACAAAAATATGTTAATGTAGCAAAAATTGTGCTAGGGGAGTCTGGGTGACGCTATCCAGTGTAGCAAAAGGGTAAACTCTAAAATGTACCTTGATACACCAACGAACTAATATGTGGAATAACAGAAGATGGAAGGGATTAGATAGAAATAAATTATGTAGAAGAAATAAATAAAGAGTAACTATGAATTTTAAATTATAGCAGAATTAAGTGTTGGCTAGCGACTATGCAGGAGAATGACCACTTGACACTCAAAGAAGGATTCGGCCAATTTGCATGCCCTACAGAGACCGTAAGATATAAGAACTAATGACAAGAAAACCACCAAGAAATAAACAGATGAAAAGCAAAAGTTGCTCTAGTGAATGCTTGGGCGCCAGGAAGTTAAATGTTTTCTTCCGATATATCTTGTATTGCTGAAATATGAAAGATAGGTACTAATTGAAATATTAAATTTTAACCACACCTTTAATAATTACCAAACTTAGGTACAAACTATTTTAAATGATTATATACTAAACCACCACCTCTTATATACAGTTAACTATAGCTATATTTACAGTAAAATCCCTGAATATAATTATAAAACAATTTACCCCTGATATTCCCCTTAAAATTTCAAATTGTGACAAAGATTATATCCAATAATAATGTATAAATAATAAATATAAATATATACTACTCACTAATAGTTAGTTTTCGTTCAAAAATTGTTTAGGTTTTTAAGTAAAAATTCTCCGGGATATGTGTGCACACAATAACCTAACAAAGAGAAATTCAAGGGAGAGTTATAACCTCATCCCTTGGTAGACAATAAATAATTAAATTAAGTTACAAAGATTAATGTTTTTTTTTTTTAAAAATTGAAGATATTTATTATTAAGGATAGTTTTTTGTTATTAAAAATAGAACCAAAAGTTAAAACCTTGAAGAGGACATAGCAAAAGTTATTTAAAGTAATTGAATGATAAACAAAAATAAGTCAGTTCTTCCTGTCGGTTTCCCTCGAAGATGATCCGGTGGAGAACTGGACTCAGGTGGTAACAAGATACCAAACCTGTATTCCCTGGATCAGGTACTATTGGACAAATAATTCAATTTAAAATTCTTCTTAATTTCCCATAAAAAACCAACTTGAACTTCTTCCCCTTATCCTTATTAAGTATAACCCCAAAACTGAAAAAAATTCTTCCCCTGGCTTGTAACTGGATTCTTAAGTAGGCTAAAAGGAATAGTTGTGTTACTCCATGTTTTTGTACATACAAAAGGTAAGGAAAAACACAAGGGTTATCAATCTTGAAAGGCGATACAAAAAATGTCAGCAAGTGACCTTAATTGAAATAAAAACCTTAATGGTTTTCGGTAAATAGTGACCTTCGAATGGTGTGACAATGTTTTTATAATGTATGGATATATTAAATAGATAATTTTAACGGAAAACATGATCTTTATATATTATAGAATAGGAAAAAAAAGAAATATTAGCCGGTTTAAATGGTATGAAATTGAAATACATAATTGTTTACTTTAACTCTTGAAAGGAAATAAAAATTTAAGATAGATATAGAATCTAATACTTATAATTTATTTAGGTATAAAACTTTTCCTTGATGAAATAAGGTGAAATATAACATGTATAAAATATATGAAATACCTATCAAAGACGAAATTAAAATAGGTCTGAATTTTACTAACAATGGCGGATGATATGAAGGATTTTTCCTTATAATTTATTTGTAATGTTATCTTACCGGCTAGGGTGATCCAACTGAAAATATCCTCGTACAAAACAACAAAAAAACTCAAATGGTTTCTTCTAACATAAACAGCTCTTCACATAAAATAAACTTAAACCAAATTCGGGAAAAAAAAGTGGCACTTCCCCAGCCGCCTTGAACAAACGATGTTCACTCGACGAGATTCCAGCAACAAGTGGCGATCTGACGGTGCTACGGCTGTCACCACGATGTATTTTCAGAGTCTTAGACAGAGGGCGGGATTTAATGCCAACTTTCGAAAATAAAATTTACTGGAGTTTTAAATATTTGGTTTAAGAATATTTCAAAAATGAATTTAATTTATAATTAAATTAAAGATTCCAGTCACAAAAAGAAGGTAAACGATTATTTAAGTAACGGACTCGTTACATTCCCCTCTTACTTGGAGAAAAAAAAATTTTAAGTGAAAAAAAATTTTTTTTTTCTTTTACTTGACTGATTGTTTAGCTGTAGGTTAACCAATGCTTCAACGATTGGTGGTGCAATCAAGAATCGAGAAAAAAAAATAAACATATATAAAAAATTATAGCCATGGCACCAGTTTGCCAAATACAGCTATAAACTATATTAACCCACTAAAATACTTCCAAAACAATCTACATCGATTCACACGATTATCATTAACCACAGATTATGAGTGATGAAGAAATAAAGATACGGTTTCATCTAAAGAGACCCACATGTAACTAAGTACAAAGTCACATACTATCTAGAGTAAAATTAAAGTAGAGTAAAGCTTAAACATAGCATAGTATAGACTAGTACTACAAATACTCAATGTAAATTATCCAAAATAATGTGAAATCGGACCCTGGTTCCAAAATTGACTCATCAACGGACAACAGATTTATAGAAGAGCATATCCAAGGAATAATCAATCAGGCAAATGGGTGGACCGATACACAATAATAAGTAATAATAAAAGTACCAACGTACTTATATAAAACAATATAAGTAACAATAAAAAATACCAAATGTATAGACAACAATATAAGTGTCGAATTGGATGGTAAATCCAAAATTGACCATACAGTGGACAACAGATTTATAAAGTAGCATATCCAAAGATGATCAATCAGGCAAATAATGACCCAATTCACACTATAACCAAATAAACCAAATAGGGTAGGTCCACATATACCCACATCCGGTAATATGTGCCTAACCTAAAAATTCATCAAATAAATTATTGGATCAAAATGTGGGACTAACGGCTTGAACAAAAGGACAGCCATAAAATCGATTCCATCCTGATGATCTGCCATCAGTACATTTGGGATCCAAAATAGAGACCAAAAATAAAACTAGGAGGTGTTATAAACTCAATCATCCTAGCAAATGCCAAGCTGAACAACTTGAACTCAAAAAGGTAGAGTACCAAAGCATGTGAACTGCTGTGGTAACTTCTTACAACAAAATTAACTTATGCTGATACTCGATAACTATAGCATGTAGCTACTACAAATTTATAAGAATATCTAGCATAAGAGCACTAAAAAGAGTTTAATGTGCCAGTAAACTCTAACAACCATAGCAAAATAGTAAGAGTAAGGTAAAAGTAATAACAAAACAGAACATCAAGAACGAGTAGACCAATTTCTGAAGAAACTGCAAATTTATAATTCGTTCTGATACTAATAAAAGAGAACAGGATAATTCCTAATTCAATATACCAAAATATAGATAAGTGCCTGAGGAAAGAAGTGAAAATAACTATAAATGGTCATTTGTTGCCAAAATATGGAATCACTATCCATAACTGTAATCTAAACATGCTAGCTGTAAAGGGAGCAATCCATGACTTGAATAAACTATATAAGTAAGAGTAATAAATCAGCTAAGGAACAATTCTGTTATTAGACCAAAGTCTGAAAATATTAAGGATTAAAGCTAAATGTTCAAATCCTAATTAATATTAACGATAATTTACTATCTATGGAAGACGTTCTACTGCCTAGATAACTGTAAACTTGTCATGAAAATGGTGAATTCCGAAATTCATTGAACAACTGAGGCCTCTAATTGGACTAAAACTTCGAACCCACATATTCAGTCACATATACACAGGCAGAATAGTCTATATAATATAGAAGTGTACTAAAATTATGCATACTGATTATCTATATAAATTCCTAATGACATTAAAAAAAAACCATCCCACATAGCAAATCCAGATACATGTTCCTATATAACTTGATCATGACCAATAACCGGAATCAAATCCATAAAAAAAAAATTACAACATTCTTTCCAACCTGGCAAAACAAGTAAGCAAAATGTGAACATAGGTTATACAACACATAAACATATAGCACAGTATAGTAGCATTACAATATTTAGTTCCATACCAATGCAACATCTAATATAAGTAAACACTCTAATGGCCTTAATAATTTTAACTTATTATAAACAGATACTAATCAAAATATAAGCTGTAAGTATACCAAATCTGGTGATTAATAACAAAAATCTAAGAAAATACCAAATCGTAACCAAACCGAGCCAAAACAATAACAATCAAAGGAATAGGTTAGCTTAATAGACATTAAGTTAATCTTCCTCTGAAGATGAAGATGTTGCCTCTTCTGTTGTATTATCAGGAAGTAAATCCTTTATATGAAATTGACCAATTCGTCTATTTGTCGAATTGTCTTTTAATTCATATACTAAAGGAGATATTACCCTAACGACAGTACAGGGAACATATTTCTGACAAAACTTAGCAGAAATGGCATCACCTTTATTTGATTTTACAAAATTCCGTTTCAAAACTCGATCGCCCACAAAAAATCGCAAATCTCGTTTCCTTAAATTATACTGATGCTGATTTCTACGGTAAGAATCTTTCAACTTCTTCCTAATGTCAGCGAATATTGGAGGTAAGTTTTGGAGATCTTCCATACGGTGAAGTTTCTCAGAAATTTGAGGAAGAGTTGTTGAATTTTCAGAAATTAAACCGAAATAATCACCTGACAATGGAACATGCCTACCAAAATTAACATAAGCTGGAGAGCACTGAGTGGTTTCATGAATAGAAGTTCGAATGGCTTGAGCAACTGAATGAATGTACTGATCCCAAGCTCTATGATCAGTGTAAGTGTAAGATCGAAGAGCAGTAACAATGCTACGATTTACACGTTCAGTGTGGTTAGCTTGCGGATGATAAGCTGCATTGTAGAATATCTTTTGGACCTTATATTTACTTAAAAGATCTTTAAAGGATTTAGAAATAAATTGTGGACCATTATCACATGATACTATCTGGGGAATACCAAATAGTAAGAACACTTGCTCCTCTAAGAACTTCAAAATAGCTGGAGTTGTAGCCTTACGAAGAGGGCAAACTAAAGGAAATTTGGTGAAGTAATCTACAACTACCAAACAATACATATTACCTGAATAACTACGTGGATACGGTCCAATAAGGTCTAAAGAGATCATTTGCCAAGGAAAATTAATGTTCCTAAACGAACCCATTAATCCAGCTTGAGGTAGGTTACTCGGCTTGCATGTTGCACAAACTCTACATCTAGAGATGTATTTCTTAACTGAGTTGCGCAGACCAGGCCAGTAATATAACTCAGCTATTTTACTAAATGTTTTATAAAAGCCAAAGTGACCTGATGTCACATCATCATGAAAAGTTCTCAAGACTTCATCCCTATTTGCTGTTGGGACTACTATTTTCCAATCAGACATATTCGATAAAGATTCAACTGGACTGATTACATGTTTATACAGGATATTATTCTCTACCTTGAAATCAGGATATCTAGTAGGTTCTTGGGTGACATTATGAATCATCTTTCGATACCAATTATCTGGAGATAAAGTGGACAGATCTAAAAGATTGATATCGAATGTACGTGACAACGCATCTGCAACCACAACACCATTGGCTTTGCAATGAACAATATTATAATCAAAGACAGAAAGCCTACAAATCCAACGGAACAAACGTTGTGACGGATTTTTCATGGAATGTAACCATAATAAAGAACTATGATCTGTGATGATAGTAAACTTAGGACCCTCAAGATAGTACCGAAAGGCATCAAGACCATGGATAATTGCAAGAAGTTCTCTCTCTGTGGTGGAATAATTTTTCTGTGCTTTATTGAGCTTTTTGCTGGTATAAGCTATTGGATGTTCCGAACCATCCTTCATTTGAAACAGTACACCACCTGAAGCAGTGTTGGAACAATCTGTCATGAGATAGAAATGCTCTTTAAAATTCGGAGATGTCATGACAGGTGCACTAGTAAGAGCTTCTTTTATACGCCGGAAAGCATCATCGGCTTCTGAAGTCCATGTAATAGTTTGGCCTTTTTTCCTATTTCTAAGGAGATCTGTAAGTGGGGATAACAAAGTAGAATAAGACGGCACAAACCGACGATAATATCCACACATGCCTAATATCCTACGGACTTGAGTAGTAGTCTTAGGTATAGGAAAATCTTTGATAGCTGTAACTTTATCAGGGTCGGTCCTTAAACCTTTACTATCGACTACATATCCTAAAAATTTAAGACTAGGACGACAAAACTGACATTTATCTAAATTAATAGTTAAATTAGCCTCTTTGAGACGTAAAAACAACTTATCCAAAATTTCCATATGAAGAGAAAAATCAGGAGTGACAACCAAAATGTCATCCAAATAATAAAAAACATAGGGCTCTAACTGAGGACCAATGACTAAGTCCATCAGACGACACATTGTCTGAGGAGCTGAAACAAGACCAAAAGGCATAGTGACAAACTGAAATAATCCTTTCCCACTAACTGCAAAAGCTGTATACTTTTTACTTTCCTCGCTCAAAGGAATCTGTAAAAAAGCTTTAGATAGATCGATAGAAGAAATATACCTAGCATTCTGGAGTTTACTTAGAATGACGTCTATTCGGGGAATAGGATAAGCATCCCGATTTGTAGTAATATTATTCAACTTTCGACCATCGAAGCAAACCCTAAAAGATCCATCTTTTTTCTTGGTTAACCACAAAGGACTACAGTAAGAAAACGTGGAAGGTTCAATGATCTTCAACTCTAACATGGAATCAATTTCCTTTTCCAAGTCAACTTGCCAAGCCTGAGGAATAGGATACTGGTATTGTCGAAAAGGTGTGGTATCTCCCACCTCGATAGTGTAAGATATTAAGGATGTACGACCTAACTTGTCTTTCGACGAAAGAGTTATAAATTTAGAGATCATATTCTCTAATTGCCTTTGTTCGGAACTAGATAAACTAGTAAAATCCTGAATAGCACTAAGTAAGGATAGATTAAATTGAGAAATAGAAAAGGAAAAATTTGAGCAATTTAGTATGCTATTAAAAACATTTAAGAAATCCATACCTAAAATTATGGAATTCTGAACTGAAGGAATGATATAGAATGTAATTTGCTTACATAAATCTGCTACTGTGATTTCAGTTTCAAATTTGCCTATAATAGACTGAACTGTACCATCTGCAGTAGACACTTGCAGAGAAGAAATGGGCATAATGGAAACCTCAGCATTTTTCAGTAAAGCTAATGAATGTGAACCTATCACAGAAATGTTCGAGCCACCATCTAAAAGAGCTAAACAAGATTGTCCTAAAATCTTAATGTTTTCATGTCATTCTGTCATTATGTTTTCTCACTAATAACGAATTCAAATCAAAACAATTATTATCTGATTGATCAAAAATTTTAAATGGTACTAAATTAAACTTATTATCTCTACCTACACAATCAGAGGATGCAATAGGCAAACAAGAATTATCAGAAATAAAACAATCCTCCTGAATTGTGGTAGACTCTGGTATAGATACTGGAACTACTACACTGCTACTATTATGTTTATTACTAAAATTTGGGGAAATATTTGGGGAAGATAATCTATGTAAATCAAATGTATTATATTGTGAAGTTACTTCTTGGAGTGACTTGGTGTGGTGTGTGTTGGTTTGTTTTTGAACAACCCCTTTTCCTTTCCGACTGGAAGGTGGGTTTGGGTGGTTTGACGTGGTTGGACCAGTGATTTCGTTTGATGTAACGGTTTGATTCCCTGATGGGGGTGTGGACGGAGAAACGCTCAGGGGACGGACCTCCGATCGTTCGTTTTCCGAACACCTAAAACAATTGCGTTTGAGGGTATTTTCTTTACCACAACCGTGGCAGAAAATACAGGTACGAGGGATGCCACAATCAGAAAAAGTATGGCCAGACTCACGACAATTCCAGCACACTACAGAACTTACAACTGAGATATTACGCTCAGGGCCCTTAGATTGCCAAGAACGGTGTCTAAAAGGATTTTGGTGACCGAAAGAGTCAAAAGAGTGTTTGGAAGTGGTGGGAGGTTGAGAAGACCAAGATAAAGTTTCCTCCAAACGTTTACATTTCTCGGTGATGTCTGCTATACTGGTGATGTCTACTAAAGCTAATTGTTGGTGATAAAAAGGCAATAGACATTTCAGAATAATCTTAATTTTTGCAGAATCTGTTAGAGGAGTCTCAAGGCGACTACACATACCCAAAATGTAATTAATAAACATCGTAACAGACTCATTTGGCTTCTGTCTACGATTTTTGATTTGGTCTAGAAGGTCATCTTGAAATGAATATGGAAGAAAATCAGATTTAAGTTTCTGAGCCAAATCAGACCAATTAGAAAAATTATTGCGGTTGTTTCTAAACCACGTAAAAGCTGTGCCTGTAAACAATTCAGCCGAAGCTGCAAAAAGATCATCTTCACTTACTCCTCTCGATACTCGAAGACATTCCACTCTATCCAAAAAAGAAATTACTTGGTCATAATGACCTTCACCAGAAAATGTAATGCCCCATTTATGTACCTGAACAGGTTTGGGGTGTAGAAATGAGTTAGCTGCTTGGACAGAAGAAATAGGAGTTGAAGTAGCAATTGGATTTACTCGTGAATCAAGTTCACCCTCTAGGCTAAGAATTCGGATTGAAATTGAGCGTTTATAAGATTGCTGCTCCTCATTCGAACACGACAATAAATGAACACGGCCTGAGACATGAGCTAGACGTGATATCAGCCTGGAGTATAGGCTATCTTGGACAGTCCCTCTAAAATGGGATATCCTTTTAGCCAAATCATCCACAGTCTCATCAATCTCTTCTTGCTGCTCTAGAAAAGGAATACTTGTGGCAGAAATTTGTCGAAAGCTTCTGTTTCCTTCTTCTTGCCTTAAAGCTCCACGCAATAGTTTGCGTTTTAAATTCACATTGGAAGACTCATCAATATTGATGTCCCTAATCCTCAACTCGTAATCCAATTCCTTCACTAACAAATGTTCTACCTTAAATGCAGACATTATGAAAACAAAAAAAAAAAATAGATGACTAGATAGGATAGACAAAAGAAATAATGTACTAACACACCACAAAGTCAATCGAAGAATAATCTAAAGTTTCCAAAAAAAAGTATGAATATATATGTACCAACACACCACAAAATCAATCCAAGGAACTAAAGTTATCCAAAAAATATATATCTATATATAATTAAGTGTTTAAAAAGAATTAAGTAAAGTTAAGTTAAATATTTAAAGTTGAATCCTTGAAGCAACACACAATGGTTTCAACAAGTATATGGTTAACAAATAATTGAATATAAAAAACCCACCAATATTGGCTAATATATATATATATATATATATATATATATATATATATATATATATATATATATATATATATATATATATATATATATATATATATATATATATATATATATTGTGACGATTGGGGTTTATAGACAATAATTTATAAGTTATATACTACATAATATTAGATATAAAAAAGTAAGTATTTGATTATTTTAGATAAGTTATACACTAGAGAAATTTATAAAAATATATTTATGTGAGGGCATTTTAAGAAATTAGCATATAATAATTGTAAAAAGTTGTATTTTAGTAGTTATGATTTTGTAGATATTTTTAAGTGAGCCATGTGACTAGGCAACACACTATACCCTCCATTCCTAAGTGTCATTTTAAGAATTTTACGAATATAAGTGGGGTTATATTGTTTGAAATGTGTATTTTATTAAATTAGAGTGTTAGTTACTAATTTGAATGTTTATTCTGATCTGAAAAGCCTAAATGTCAACAAAATTATCAATGGAACATTAACGAATTCTCCAGAGTGCAGAATTTGACCATTGTTTACGGTCGAACATTCTCGAAATGATGATTATGGCGGTGGATCGAACAGATATTTTTTTCGAGAACATCTATATAGAAGTTAATAGAACGAATGGAACATGATCTCTTACCAGATGGTTCTGGAATATCCAAAAGGATATAAATACCCGTGATTTGGATTCAAGATGGCAGTTTTTGAGTTTTTAGTCAGAAGTCAGGCCACTTTATTATGAAAGTTAGTAGAGTGAAGTAAATTGTTCAGAATTTTCAAGACAGTCAGTGAATCAGTTACAAATAGTCAAATTGTTTAATATAGTGAGTTAAATGAAGATTAAAATTTATGCATATATTTAATGCACATTTATAATTATACACAAATAATTATTGAAGATTATAAAAGTATATTAGAAGAATATTGGATGGACATTGGAAGGAATTAAAATTATATTATGATTGGAGATTAGTATAAATCAACTTATAATAATTGGATATTGGTATATTGAAAAGAAGAATAAATATAAATGGTGTTTGCTGGTTGGCTTGGTGGTATATAAATGCTGGTGAAGAAAACTATATCTTAAATTGGTAGAAGCTGATAATTGGAAAAAAGTAATTTCACAAAAACAAGGATAACCGAAGTACGAAGACATTCAGTGGTGATTAGAATATATATAGTGGAAAACAGTTCATTTAGGCATTCAGTGAAAGAAAGGTACAAAATTTTGTTAATATAATTTAGTTAGTGTCATAACAATTTCAAATTTGAAGATAGTTTGTTTAAATTTTACATTGTCTATAGAATTTAATTAGTTTTATAAGAATATCAATTTAAAGATAGTTTATTTTAAATTTACATTGGCTAAGTTAGATATATATGTGTGTTTCATAATAGTTATAATAAAGATAATTTAAAAAAGTACTTACAAGCTAATTCTTTGAGAACCGCGATAAAAACCCTATATTATTAAAAATACTCATTGCTCATCATTCAAACAAAAAACACATCATAACAATTTGGCACCCAACGCGGTGGCTCTCTATTTTAAAGAATTAGTTTGGGAAGATAAGTGCTCTCATATAATTAAATTAATTATCAGTAAAAAAAAAAAGTATAGATTTTAATTTTAATTATATTTGAACAAGTAAAGTCTCAAAATGTCTCAAGGAAAGAAAGGTACAAGAAGCAAAAAGAATGAAGAAGATGTGGAAGTAGAAACACAACCTATACAAGAGGAGAGTTTAGTTCAAGTTCCACAAGATACTGCAGAAATGAATCCAGAAAGAGAGGAAAATGTCAATATGGCAGCTTTGATGTCATTAATGATGCAGATGAACAAGACAATGGAAGAGAATACGAAAAAAATGGAAGAGAATACGAAAAAAATGGAAGAGAATTCAAAAGAAGTCAAAGAAGACATAAAAAAAATAGAACAGAAAATGGAAGAGAATACAAAAAAAATGGAAGAGAATTCAAAAGAAGTCAAAGAGGACATGAAAAAAATGGAACAGAAATTGGAAGAGAATTATAGAAAATTAGAAAAGAAAATAGAAGATAATAATAATAAAATTGTAAAGTAAATAGACAAACAAATGGATAAAAAACTTGAAACTGCAGAGAAAAAAGTAGCAAATGAAATAAAAAGTATACGGAATGACTACAAGAAAAGGATAGACAATGAGAGGACAGAAGTAAAGAGGATTATTCAAGATAATAAGATAGATATAGAACAGAAAATAGAGTTACAGAAATGTAACTTAGAAATAAAAATTAACGAAGACAGGAGAAACACAGAAGAAAAATTAGACTATATACAACAAAATATCCAAATAAATAGTAATCAAATAAGGAATGTGGAACAGAGAATAGATGATATTTCACAAATGAGAGACATAGGGAGACCTTACTTAAATTTAACAAATGAGACTGGGATTAAATTCTCTGGTAATATAAAAAATTTGCATCCTAGAGTATACATAAATAGTTTAAAACATAAATTAAGATTGGTGAATAATATTAATGATATTAAAGATTATATTAGAGTGACATTAAATGACAATGCAGCAACTTGGTTTGCTAGTATTGAGAATGATTTAGATAATTTTCAAACATTTGAAAATAAATTTTTAAATTATTATTGGGGTGAATTAGAGCAAGCCAAGTTTAGAGAAATTCTATATTTTGGAAAGTATAATCAAAATTTAAAATCAAATATGGTAGATTATGCATTGAAATTGATAACAGTTGCAAAATATTTAGAACCACCACTTAGAGAGGATGAAACAGTCTTAAATGTATCTAGACATTTTGATGCTGATGTTGTGCAAACCGTAACTGTACAAAATATTCAAACAATAGATAGTTGTATTAATTTTATTCAAAGAATACAAAGAGGCAATATGACAAGTAATAATAACAACAGAAAAAACAACAATAACTTTCAATATAATAAAAATGATAATCAACAATATAGACAATCATATAACAATAATACTAGGTATGGTGATAGTTTACAAAATTTTAATAATACTAACAGTAATCCAAATAGACAGAACTTTAATAATAATACTAGTTATAATAGACAAAATTTTAATAATAATACTAATTATAATAGACAACATTTTAATAACAGTACTAATAATAATAGACAAGATTTTAACAATAGAAGAAATACAGAGCGACCTAACTATAACAGACAGGTCAATTGTGTTCGAAGGAATAGAAGCTGCGAAGACAGGGAACGAAATAGTACAAGGCAAGAAAATGTGAGTAGAAGTCATAGTAGGGAAAGACATAGGACATCAGATCCAAGTGGTCAGATACAATCTGACAATTCTAATAATCAAAATTTTGTGCAGTAAACTTTCTGAATTACAAGTTAGGCCATTGCTATTATGAAAAACCTTCTGAATTTATTTCTTTAGATGAAGAGAAAATTATTGAATCTATTAATTTAATTTATATAAATGCTTTGGCCAAAAATAAAATGATTAAAATTATGATAGATACTGGTTCAGAAAGTACATTAGTCTCGGAGAATTTTATATTTAATACATTAAAACTATCAGATATAATAAAGATTCCAAAAATTAAAATTATTGGTGCAAATAATAAGAAGTTGGGTGAAATTGATAAACTAGCCAATTTTAAAATTAATATTCTTAATAAAGAAATTAATATGCAAGGATTTATTGTCAAGGATTTATGTGTTGATATATTAATGGGAAATGATGAATTGGAAAAGAAGAAAGTAAAGATAGATTTTGAAGAAAGAATGGTAACTTTAGAAGGGCAAATAATTAAATTTATGCAGAAAGATGAGGTAGAAGAAGGAATAAGAGTTGATAGGATATTATTAATAGAAAATAATGATGTTTATGAAGAAGAAATGTATTTTGATGATAGGGAAATGTCCCAAAAGAATGTAAAGAATAATTATTGTAGTGAATATTTAAGGAATGGAAATTTTAAGCAGATGGATGCCTACGAGTCGGAGTGCGTAAAATTGGAAGCAAGGAATAATGAGTACATAATGAAGAATAATTTTATTTATAAAGAAGAAGATATGATAAAAGTTTTAAATTGCCCTGAAGAATATAAATCAATAGTCATTTCCATATTGCAGCAACACAAGGGACTTGTCAATAAAGAAAATAGAATTGCACAAAATTATATCCATAGTATAAAAGTTAAAGAAGAAAAAGATTTTAAAACAAAATCATACCCAATACCATATAAATACAGAGAAGAAGTAAACAAAACAATTAATAATATGTTAGAAGATGGAATCATTGAGAAGGCAGACACACATTTTATTAACCCCATAGTAGTAGTACGAAAAAGATCAGGTGAAATCAGGTTATGTTTGGATGCAAGGAATATTAACAAGATTACTGAAAAGCAATTTGAAGCACCAATGAGTATAGATGGAATATTAGGAAGAATTACAGGAATGTCATTTTTCACTAAAATCGATTTACAGCATAGTTTTTGGTTAATACCTTTAGAAAGAAAAAGTAGACAGTATACAGGATTTCAGATAGATGGAGTAGTATATCAATTCAAAGTAGTACCATTTGGACTTCAATCATCTTGCAGTGCTCTATGTAGATGTCTTCATGATATTTTGGATCAATATGAACATTTTGTAATTCACTACATTGATGATATCTTAATTTTTTCTAAAACGGCTGAAGATCATGAGAAACACCTAAAAATTATAATAAATAGATTAGACAAAGTTGGACTAAAAATAAATCAAGAAAAATGTACATTTTTTCAAAAAGAAGTAATATATCTAGGTTATAAACTTAACACTAAGGGAATCGAAATGGATCCAGAACGGACACAAGTCATTCAGGAATATAAAACACCACACAATTTAAGAACTTTAAGAGGATTTATTGGAATAATTAATTATTATAAAAGGATGATACCAGATCTAAGTATAAAAGAAATTCCATTACTTGAACTACTGAGAAAAGGTGTAAAATGGAGATGGGATCAGAGAAGAGAACTAGCATTCCAAGAAATTAAAAACATTTTTCTGTCAAATTTGAAAATATACTATCCTGACTATACACAGCCATTCATACTAAGAACAGATGCATCAATAGAGAGATTATCAGGGGTATTATTACAAATACATGATGGGGTCGAATACCCAATACAATTCATTTCAAGAATCACAAAGCCACATGAAAAGGGTTACTCAGTTTCAGAATTAGAACTAGCAAGTATAATACACTGTGTCACAAAATTAAGATTTTATTTGTTGGGTAATGAATTTACAATAGAAACAGATCACCAAGCTTTAACGTCTATATTAAATAACAAATATGGAAACAGTAGAATACATCGGTGGAGTCTAATACTTAGTGAATACTGCTTTGAAATCAAATACATTTCTGGAAAATCCAATATAGTGGCAGATGCTTTATCAAGGTTAGAAAATACACCACAAAAAGGGCAGCGTACAATAAAAATTGGATTAAATCAATTAGTAGAAAGTACAGGATTATATTCTAAAGAAGAAATTATAAGAGATCAGATCAATTTGAGTGAAAAACAAAAAGTCCTTAGGAAAGATGGGGTATATTATAAAATAATAAATGGCATAGAAGTATATGTAATAACTAGAACTTTAGCAAAGAAAATATTGAAAAATTTACATAACAATTATATGCATATTGGTTCAAGAAAGCTATGGATGCTATTTAGGGACAATTATTTTGCAAAGAATGACATAAGTATAGCAAAGGAAATTACTACCCAATGCCCAATATGTCAACTAAACAAAGAAAAGAATTTCAAAAAAACTTACTGATAGATCCATTTCATAGATAGATGGTAGATTTCTTTGTTGTGAATAAATTTGACATCATACTTGTTAAATTTTGTATATATGGAAATTAATTTGTACCCTAAAAATCATAATTTGGGGTTAGACACAAAATTGATACTATAATTGCTATAAAAATGTCTCTAATATAATAAAGTGGAAAAACTTACCAATTTATATTGATGAAAGTTATTTTGAATGGAAATAATTCCTAGATTTTGTCTATAAATAAACAGAACACAATATCCATTATATTTTTAATTAAGGTTATATTTTATTCTCTCCATTTGACATGACAGTTTGACCATAGAATAGCCGAACTGTGATCCGTTGTTCTCTGCTTTGACATAGACAGCGAACAGGGATGTATTTAACACATTTTAAATAAAAAAAAAATTTTGAATTATTAAATTTAATAAGGTATGAGAAAATTAATATTTAAAAAAATAATAAGTAAATTATTTATTTTAAATATTATTTTTGGGGTATTGTGACGATTGGGGTTTATAGAAAATAATTTATAAGTTATATACTACATAATATTAGATATAAAAAAGTAAGTATTTGATTATTTTAGATAAGTTATATACTAGAGAAATTTATAAAAATATATTTATGTGAGGGCATTTTAAGAAATTAGCATATAATAATTGTAAAAAGTTGTATTTTAGTAGTTATGATTTTGTAGATATTTTTAAGTGAGCCATGTGACTAGGCAACACACTATACCCTCCATTCCTAAGTGTCATTTTAAGAATTTTACGAATATAAGTGGGGTTATATTGTTTGAAATGTGTATTTTATTAAATTAGAGTGTTAGTTACTAATTTGAATGTTTATTCTGATCTGAAAAGCCTAAATGTCAACAAAATTATCAATGGAACATTAACGAATTCTCCAGAGTGCAGAATTTGACCATTGTTTACGGTCGAACATTCTCGAAATGATGATTATGGCGGTGGATCGAACAGATATTTTTTTCGAGAACATCTATATAGAAGTTAATAGAACGAATGGAACATGATCTCTTACCAGATGGTTCTGGAATATCCAAAAGGATATAAATACCCGTGATTTGGATTCAAGATGGCAGTTTTTGAGTTTTTAGTCAGAAGTCAGGCCAGTTTATTATGAAAGTTAGTAGAGTGAAGTAAATTGTTCAGAATTTTCAAGATAGTCAGTGAATCAGTTACAAATAGTCAAATTGTTTAATATAGTGAGTTAAATGAAGATTAAAATTTATGCATATATTTAATGCACATTTATAATTATACACAAATAATTATTGAAGATTATAAAAGTATATTAGAAGAATATTGGATGGACATTGGAAGGAATTAAAATTATATTATGATTGGAGATTAGTATAAATCAACTTATAATAATTGGATATTGGTATATTGAAAAGAAGAATAAATATAAATGGTGTTTGCTGGTTGGCTTGGTGGTATATAAATGCTGGTGAAGAAAACTATATCTTAAATTGGTAGAAGCTGATAATTGGAAAAAAGTAATTTCACAAAAACAAGGATAACCGAAGTACGAAGACATTCAGTGGTGATTAGAATATATATAGTGGAAAACAGTTCATTTAGGCATTCAGTGAAAGAAAGGTACAAAATTTTGTTAATATAATTTAGTTAGTGTCATAACAATTTCAAATTTGAAGATAGTTTGTTTAAATTTTACATTGTCTATAGAATTTAATTAGTTTTATAAGAATATCAATTTAAAGATAGTTTATTTTAAATTTACATTGGCTAAGTTAGATATATATGTGTGTTTCATAATAGTTATAATAAAGATAATTTAAAAAAGTACTTACAAGCTAATTCTTTGAGAACCGCGATAAAAACCCTATATTATTAAAAATACTCATTGCTCATCATTCAAACAAAAAACACATCATAACAATATATATATATATATATATATATATATATATATATATATATATATATATATATATATATATATATATATATATATATATATACATCCTACTATCATTTTCGCATCGATACATTATGCTTTTACCATCAATTTAGCATCGTTTTGCAAAGTAGCATCTGTATATCGACGCTACTTTACAAGACCTTAATAACTTTTTTCCTGTACCTGTTACAAGAATTTTAACCATCTCATTGATTAGAGTTTTGATACCGTGTTGGTATTTTAAAATATCTGCTTTCTCTCTTTATCCCTTACTGAGTTATATAAGTTTATTCCAGAAAATGTTTGAGTCTAAAATGATGGTACAGTGAAAATATTATATATATTTAGTTCAGGGTTTTACCGTTTACTCGCTGCCATTATATACATGAAAATGTATATCCCACTTTCATTATCAATCATTTTAGCATCAGAAATTTGGCATCGCTGTTGAATATAATATTACCCACAACGAAATAGTAAATTTAAGAATATATATATATTTTTTTCACCCACAAATCATTCTGGCATCATGTTTAGTTAAAAGTAACGGGTTATTATATATTGCAACTACCTATTGTATCTTCGCTCCAATTGGTCCAGTCGCGACGTACAGCCCCTCAAATGATAGGATTTAACCAATAAAATACAATAAGACAGAAAAATCAAATATAGCAGCATGTCAAAAAGGCTTTAATTATATATCTTCGTTTCTATAAGTCCAATCGTGACGTACAGTATCTCAAATGACAGGATTTAACCAATTGAAAACAATGAAATAAAAAAATTAAATACAGCAACATGTCAAAAGGGCCGTAGTCACGTATCTTCGGTTCTATTAGTCCAATCGTGACGTATAGTACCTCTAATGATAGGATTTAACATAAAGAATACAATGGGATAGAAATATCAAATGCAGAGCAATGTCAAAAGGGCCTTAGTTGTGTATCTTTAGTTCTATTAGTCCAATCATGACGTGCAGTACCTCAAATGAAAGGATTTAACAAATAAAATACAATGAGGTATAGGAATTAAATGGAGTAGCATGTCAAAATGGCCGTAGTTATGTATCTTCGGTCCTACTAGTCCAATCGTGACGTACGATACCTCAAATGATACCACTTAACCAATAGAATACAATGACATAGAAATCAAATACAGCATCACGTCAAAAGGGCCTTAGTTACGTATCTTCGTTTTTAGTGGCCCAATCATAACGTACAGTACCGCAAATGACAGGATTTAACCAATCGAATACAATAAGATAGAAATGTAAAATACATCAGCTTGTCAAAAGGGCCTTAGTTATGTATCTGCGGTCTTATTAGTAAAATCGTGACGTTTCGTACCTCAAATAATAGAATTTAACTAATAGAATACTATGAGATATAAAACTTAAATAGAGTAGCCTGGCAAAAGGCTTTTGACAAAATCTGACATAACAAAATGCTAGAAATATTGGAAACAGCGGGATTGATCGATAAAGATCTACGAATAATTACAAATCTATACTGGCATCAAGTGGCAATAATAAAGGTTGAACAAGAACTGTCGGATGAAATAAATATAAAAAGAATAGTGAGACAATGCTGTATATTGTCGCCTTTACTTTTTAACTTATATTCGGAGGAAATATTTAAGGAAGCCTTAATGGAGACAACCGAAGACAAACATAATTATATACAGGATGACGGAATAAAAGTTGGAGATGCCACACTGGACAGAGTAGAGAAACTCGTGTATCTCGGCAGTAATATCAATGAGAGGTGGGATCCAACCGCAGAAATTAAAAGCCGACTAGACAAGCCCGAGCTGCCTTTGTAAAAATGAGAAACGTACTTTGCAGTCACGATCTTAGTATTGACCTTAGAGTTCGAGTGACATTTGCTACATCTTTCCTGTCCTGCTGTATGGAGTGGAAGCGTGGACTCTAACTGAGGCTATACAGTTATATTATATTATAGGGCTGTGGGTATACAGACGACTACTGAAAATAAGCTGGGTCGACAGAGTTAGAAATGAGGAGGTCCTTAGACGGCTGAACCAAACTACACAACTGGTTAATATAATAAAGAAACGCAAGCTGGAATACTTAGGTCATATTATGAGACACCCTGAAAAATATAATCTTTTACATCTGATCATTCAGGGAAAGATCCAAGGTAATCGTGGTCCTGGTAGAAGAAGAACACCATGGCTGAAAAATCTAAGGCAATGGTATGAAAAATCAACTACATCGTTATTTAGAGCTGCTGTCAATAAAGTCACGATGGCAAATATGGTAGCCAACATGATATCCAACGATCGATAACGGTCATGGAACTAGAAGACGAAGAAGTCTGGCAAAAGGGCTTTAGTTATGTATCTTCGATCCTATTTGTCCAATTGTGACGTACAGTACCTCAAATGGTACCATTTAACCAATAGAGTACTACGACGTAGAAATCAAATACATCAACACGTCAAAACGACCTTAGGTATATATCTTTGCTCCTATATATGTTATGTCAAAAGAGCCTTAGTTGCGTATCTCCGGTCCTATAGGTCTAATCATGACATGAAGCCTAAAATGATAGGATTTAACCGAGATAATACGATGGTAGAGAGAAATTAAACATGGCGGCATCTAATAACACCTTAAACTGGCAGCAATAAAACGATATACCGCACAGAGATGTGTGGCATATTACGTGACAGGATTTAGCGAATACCATACAATTACGTCATACATCTCTTTGCATACGTCCACTTTTAGTTAACTACTTAGTATCTATTCAGTACTTTGCTTTACGGTGTTGAGGCATGGACTCTTAAACAGAAGAATGTTAAAAATCTTGAAAGCTTTGAGATGTGGTGCTACCGCCGTATACTAAAAATAAGTTGGGTGGATATAATTACAAATGAAGAGGTATTAGAAGTTATTCACCGGTCACCGCCTTTTCTGTAAATGGAGTGAATATTGTTTTCCATTTAATATTTTTTCTCAGTTGAATAATTCCTGCTGGTATTTGGTCTAAGCTTACTTCTTTTTCCCATTCAAGCTGTTTCATAGCTAATTCTACTTCCTCTTTATAGTGCCCTGTTCACCTGTTTTGGTAATTTCGGACTATTTCATCTCTTATAACATAAAACAGTTGTTTCAGATATCTTTATCGCGTTTCCTTTTTTTATGGATGAATATTCTGCCTTTTCATCTTCTACTATTTCATATGGAGCTACACGATTAACAATTCCAAATCAAGAAAACATAAATAACACTTCGAATTATATTATACAACTAATAGTCCAAAAATGAAGAGCAAGAGGTAGATGGCCAAGAAGCCGAAATCTTAATGACGAACACAAATATAATCGACTAATCAGACAATTAAGATCAGCGCTACATGATGAAGGCAATGCCACATTTGAACACTACATTAGTACATTGTCTAAAGAAGATCATTAAGTATGAATAGCAACAAAAACACTTAAAGAGACCTGAACAACACAACTCACCATTTAAGAAAGATGACGTTAGTTGAGGAAGATCAGACCAGGAAAAAATGTCAACATTTTCAGAATACCACATAATAATAGTCAAGCAATAGAACACTGAAAACTTTTATTTTTAACTGTACGCCCATGAATGACTTACCATTTTTTAAGTAACACTTAATATTGCACTTGTTTATTGTATTTTTTTCATCTTTCAAGATAATTCTTATAGGGATATATGTATTTATAACATACGGTCTTATGGTCTTATTACGGCTTTAAGATTATTCGACCCAAATGTATCTTGTACCGCACTGCTAATTGAGAATTATGTTTGTAATGCGATAAGAGCTCCGGATATACGAGACACCAGTGACTCATGCCGCACTGATAAAAATCCGACAGGAATCTGTATTTCTATAAAAAAAGAATATGTAGATTAATTTGTTTTGTGTATTAATTTAGTTTAGTTTGAACAAGACTTGCAGTAAAAGATTTTTCTAAATATAGAATGTAAACCATATTCCCAATGCTTTGTGAAAGAGAACCAGTTTATAATATACCGGACGACGAAGGACTTCAACATCTAATTAATAGAATTACCACAATGTGTGATGAATATGGCCTTAAGCTAAACACCGCAAAGACAAAGGTGATGGTCGTCAGTAAAACGCCAACACAACTGGAAGTGGTAACAGCTTATGGTGAACAACTGGAGAGAACTAACAGTATCACTTACCTTGGTTGTAATCTAAATGAGAACTGGGATATGAGCAAAGAAATTAGAATACGGATAGAGAAGGCCAGAGCTGCATTCTTTAAGATGAAGAATCTGTTATGTGGAAACAATATTACTTTAAGTCTGAAAATTTGATTAGTGAGATGTTATGTGTTCCCTACTCTTTTGTATGGTGTCGAAGGTTGGACTTTGACGGATACACTTCTTAAGAAACTGGAAGCCTTTGAAATCTGGGTGTATCGGAGAACCCTACGAATAAGTTGGGTGGATAGAGTTCGTAACGAAGTTGTTTTGCATCGGATGGGAAAAGTTACGGAAGTCGTCAAAACAGTTAAAAATCGCAAACTTGAATATTTTGGCCATGTTATGCGCCACCCAGAGAGATATAATATACTCCATTTAATAATACAAGGCAAGGTAGACGGAAGAAGAGGGCCAGGTCGAAGAAGAACGTCATGGCTTAGAAACCTGAGAGATTGGCTTAACAGATCCTCTGCATCTCTTTTCCGAGCTGCCGTCAACAAAATTACTATAGCCAATTTGATAGCCAACGCTCGATAATCGAGCTCGGCACATGTAGAAGAAAAAAAGGACGACCTTATTTTAGAATATTGGTCGATGAATTGAAATCATTGTTCAAGAAACGAATTATTCATGTGCAGATGTTTTACTATAAAAACATGTAGAACCAAAATCTCGATTAAAAAAGTTGCAACCAGTTACTCAGGATGGAACTTAACCCCATTATTGATTTTACAAGTGATAAAATGGGTCGACAAAAAACCAGTTTTATTCCTTACATCATTTAAACATAATAGTTGTATCTTGGTTTAATCAAATGAAAAGAAAAATTATACACAAGTACTAAAACCACAAACTATTCTCGATTATAACTTGGTGAAAAAGAGTGTTGATTTTAGTGATCAAGTGGCTTCTTACCAAAGCCCAATACGCAAAATTGTGAAGTGGTACCGAAAAGTGGCAGTGAAATTAATATTTAATACCTGATTTAATACCACAGTAGTCAATGCTTAGTTGCTAAATAACAGAAAACGTAAAAAAGTGACAACCTATCCTTGAGTTCAGACTGGAGTTCGCGAAGGCATTTGCAAATAAAGAAATGTTGTAACCTTCACGACAAGTTACATCCAAAAATACCATCTCAGGCAAAGCGATGTAGATAATACAAAGAGAAGAAAGTGTACAAGATGTTACAAATTTTTAAGAAGAAGCATGATTAGTAGAAAGGCCGATAGAAAAGTTAAAAAAGTTAAAACATACTCTGAAGAATGTGATGGCAAAACTGCAATATGTCTAGTGTGCTTTATTGAATCACATTAAAAAACAATTTTACTTATACAGGAACTATTATTGAGTAAAAACGTATTGTGCCTCAAGTGGCCTTATAATATTGGATAAGTTGATAGTTTCTAGTAGAACGTTTTTATTGTTAATTACCTCCTAAAAGTGAGTTATAGTATTTATAAAAAAATGGATGTAAATAATATACCTTCGACATCTAAAAAAGCTAGATTTGAACATAAACGTAGATTGACCACTGCTGAATTACAATCATTGTTAGAAGCATCTCTCGAAGACAATGTAGATTAAACGAATGGTGGAAGTGACCCTGATTGACTCTGATGAAATATTTGCACAAAGTCGTTCAGAAAAATCGAGGATTGCGTTTTGGAAAGAGACAACACAAACAGAATTTAAGACTTTTCTCGGGCTTATGTTCCATATGGGTACAATTAAGATGAACCGTCTGAATGACTACTGAAAAAGTATGGGTAACTTCTATAATAGTGTTGACTTGACTAGACAATTGATCATAGCCCATATTAAGAAATAACCGAATAGACAATCCTCACTTGTCAAAGAAACTAAAAAAACGTGAAGTGGTCTAAAAACTAAAAAGTCCCCTATTCAAACTGGTTTTTAATAAAAAATTTAATAATATGTTAAAGTTTTTTTAATATACCCTAAAACTGAAAGCGCAAAGAATCGATTGCAAGTTACAAAATACTTGTAGTCATACTGTTTGGACAAGTACAGTTGTTTAAATAATCGGTTTCTGTGATAAACAAATTGAATAAATTGTAAAATATTTTTTGATCTGCTTGATATTTAGCACACTTTAATAACTCATCAATTGCCATAATTTCAAGTAGCTATATTACCTGTCGTTAGGCAAAAAACAAAGTTATTAACATTTATAAATTACTACAAACATAATATCTTACAGTTTACGGTTTTTTCGTTTTTTCTTATCTCAATTATTTATGTATTTAAATTTGGTATTTGTCTACATAAAAAACTTTTTATGGTCTACAACATTTATTTGAATTGTTTTTCTTTAGAATGTATACAAAACGTTTTATAAGCAAACAATTATTTTCTTTTTGCCTTTTAAGATTGTTTAAAAAAACAAAGCAAAATCAACTTTAGTCAACTCAGTCTTTACGAATTTTTCGTCGGCTACCCCTCATACTATTTAGAATTTATATTTCTGTATAAGATTTTTTTAAACTATTTAGCGAGGTTCCGTGAACTACTTTCTTATGGCAAAGTCAAATATTATTTTTCTATGTGAATAAGCCACAATTATTGGTCGATATTGAGATGAAAATTACATTTTTAATTAACTAATATTTAACGATATGTTTTCCAATATTTAACCTTGTTTATTGTACAAATTATGTAAAAATGTGTATACACATTTTGTACAAAAAACGTTTTTTGAGAACGATTTCCTGAATGGAAATCAAAATGTCAAACATTAAATAATTAAAAATGTAATTCGCATCACAATCACAACCAATATTTTTGACTTAATCCCATAAAAACCTAATATTTATCTTAAACTATTCACTGATAGCTTCGATAAAACAGGTTGGAAATTAAAATATGTAAAATATTCCCCGACACAACTCTCTGGGAAAAAATATCTAAATAAATAGATATAACAACTGAACATTGATATAAAAAAACCTGTTAGTTGACCCCAGCCGGCTGAAATCAGCCGGCTGGCAGGTAGATTCAATGTCTTTATTATTTGAACTTGACCGACCGACCAAACCGATCGATATTTTTATGTTTTCAAATATAATTTTAAGTATTAATACTGGCAACATCTATTGGCTTTAAAATGATACCAAATACAATAATTTTACCTTCCGAGGTTACAATGATGGTTTGATGTAAAAAATTTAATATATAAAAAAATCGGATTATTGAAAAACCGACAACGGTGCCAAGCCTACAAAGGTGCTCTAAACGAACATACACGACTTATAAATAGGAAATGATAGCATTTCTTGGTGATGCTAAACTACTGCAACGTGAAAAGAGCTCTAAATGATAGCGGGATGTATATATATATATATATATATATATATATATATATATATATATATATATATATAAATAGTAATATCTAAATTATTAAATTTTATAGTTCAATAATAGTAAAATAACTTGTTAACTGTACACAATGAGATTAAAAAGGTGAGGGTTTAAATATGAATGTAAGTAACCTACAGCAATACAAGTATACCTATAAATGTAAATCTAATAAGGAAAAATAAATAAATAAAGAAGTTAAAAAAAATTGAACAAAGAGCAACAGGAGCAAATTAGAAATAATAAAGAATATTTTGCAAAGAGAAATATACTACAGAATGTACGGTCTGAACTGAAAATAGGCACCACGTTGGGCTCGCCAATGTAACAAAAATATGTTAATGTAGCAAAAATTGTGCTAGGGGAGTCTGGGTGACGCTATCCAGTGTAGCAAAAGGGCAAACTCTAAAATGTACCTTGATACACCAACGAACTAATATGTGGAATAACAGAAGATGGAAGGGATTAGATAGAAATAAATTATGTAGAAGAAATAAATAAAGAGTAACTATGAATTTTAAATTATAGCAGAATTAAGTGTTGGCTAGCGACTATGCAGGAGAATGACCACTTGACACTCAAAGAAGGATTCGGCCAATTTGCATGCCCTACAGAGACCGTAAGATATAAGAACTAATGACAAGAAAACCACCAAGAAATAAACAGATGAAAAGCAAAAGTTGCTCTAGTGAATGCTTGGGCGCCAGGAAGTTAAATGTTTTCTTCCGAGATATCTTGTATTGCTGAAATATGAAAGATAGGTACTAATTGAAATATTAAATTTTAACCACACCTTTAATAATTACCAAACTTAGGTACAAACTATTTTAAATGATTATATACTAAACCACCACCTCTTATATACAGTTAACTATAGCTATATTTACAGTAAAATCCCTGAATATAATTATAAAACAATTTACCCCTGATATTCCCCTTAAAATTTCAAATTGTGACAAAGATTATATCCAATAATAATGTATAAATAATAAATATAAATATATACTACTCACTAATAGTTAGTTTTCGTTCAAAAATTGTTTAGGTTTTTAAGTAAAAATTCTCCGGGATATGTGTGCACACAATAACCTAACAAAGAGAAATTTAAGGGAGAGTTATAACCTCATCCCTTGGTAGACAATAAATAATTAAATTAAGTTACAAAGATTAATGTTTTTTTTTTTAAATTGAAGATATTTATTATTAAGGATAGTTTTTTGTTATTAAAAATAGAACCAAAAGTTAAAACCTTGAAGAGGACATAGCAAAAGTTATTTAAAGTAATTGAATGATAAACAAAAATAAGTCAGTTCTTCCTGTCGGTTTCCCTCGAAGATGATCCGGTGGAGAACTGGACTCAGGTGGTAACAAGATACCAAACCTGTATTCCCTGGATCAGGTACTATTGGACAAATAATTCAATTTAAAATTCTTCTTAATTTCCCATAAAAAACCAACTTGAACTTCTTCCCCTTATCCTTATTAAGTATAACCCCAAAACTGAAAAAAATTCTTCCCCTGGCTTGTAACTGGATTCTTAAGTAGGCTAAAAGGAATAGTTGTGTTACTCCATGTTTTTGTACATACAAAAGGTAAGGAAAAACACAAGGGTTATCAATCTTGAAAGGCGATACAAAAAATGTCAGCAAGTGACCTTAATTGAAATAAAAACCTTAATGGTTTTCGGTAAATAGTGACCTTCGAATGGTGTGACAATGTTTTTATAATGTATGGATATATTAAATAGATAATTTTAACGGAAAACATGATCTTTATATATTATAGAATAGGAAAAAAAAGAAATATTAGCCGGTTTAAATGGTATGAAATTGAAATACATAATTGTTTACTTTAACTCTTGAAAGGAAATAAAAATTTAAGATAGATATAGAATCTAATACTTATAATTTATTTAGGTATAAAACTTTTCCTTGATGAAATAAGGTGAAATATAACATGTATAAAATATATGAAATACCTATCAAAGACGAAATTAAAATAGGTCTGAATTTTACTAACAATGGCGGATGATATGAAGGATTTTTCCTTATAATTTATTTGTAATGTTATCTTACCGGCTAGGGCGATCCAACTGAAAATATCCTCGTACAAAACAACAAAAAAACTCAAATGGTTTCTTCTAACATAAACAGCTCTTCACATAAAATAAACTTAAACCAAATTCGGGAAAAAAAAGTGGCACTTCCCCAGCCGCCTTGAACAAACGATGTTCACTCGACGAGATTCCAGCAACAAGTGGCGATCTGACGGTGCTACGGCTGTCACCACGATGTATTTTCAGAGTCTTAGACAGAGGGCGGGATTTAATGCCAACTTTCGAAAATAAAATTTACTGGAGTTTTAAATATTTGGTTTAAGAATATTTCAAAAATGAATTTAATTTATAATTAAATTAAAGATTCCAGTCACAAAAAGAAGGTAAACGATTATTTAAGTAACGGACTCGTTACAAGGTATTGGTCCCAGTCTCGCTGATGATCGGACACCATCTTTGTCAAATACTTGCCGACTGTCCTATTCTACCATACCATCAGATTGCGGATGATATGCTGTAGTTCTTGTTTTCTTCATGCCTAGTCTATCACGTATTCCTTGGAATAGATCGCTTTCGAAGTTCCTGCCTTGGTCACTATGTATCTCCAAAGGCACTTCAAATCGGCTGATATATTCTTGGATCAACTTATCTGCAACGGTGGCGGCCTTCTGGTCTGGAAGTGCGTAAATCTCGACTCGACCCACTTAGTAAAGTAATCCATTACTACCAACATGTACTTGCCATTTTCACTTTCTAGAAATGGCCCAGCGATATCCAAAGCTATTCTTTCAAACGGGCTTCCAACATTATATTGTCTCATAGGAGCTCTCCTTTTTCGGTAAGGCCCGTTACTCGTGGCACAAATAGTACATTTCTTACACCAGTCTTTTACGTCGTCAGAACCGTTCATCCAATAAAACCATTCCCGAATTCGCTGAAGGGTTTTCTTTACACCAAAATGCCCTCCCGATGGACTGTCGTGTAACTGACGAAGTACTTCGGCTATTCTGCTCTTTGGGATCACCAACTGTCTTCTCTTCTCTGAACCGTCTGAACTACTGAGCATAGGTTTGATATTTCCTGCCAAGGTGGTCGACGGTTTTCCTCTTTCCATTTTCGGATTTTCTGTATAACTGGATCTCTCTTTTGTTCTTCCCTTATCTTAGTAGGCGTCCAGTCGTCGTTGACAATCGTCGTTCTTAGCACTGCTGCTTCCTTGGATTCCGTTTTGTTGCAGTGGGAACACTCTGCTGGGCATGGCCTTCTGGAAAGAGAATCAGCGTTTCTGTGGCTAACTCCGGCCCGGTGCTCAATCTTAAAATCGTATTCTTGGAGTCGTTCGATCCACCTGGCTATCTGACCCTCTGGATTCTTAAACTGCATCAACCACTTAAGGGCGGCATGGTCGGTTCGGATTAGAAACTTTCTGCCATAGATGTATTGATAGAAGTGCTCTACTGATTTAACTACTGCTAGAAGTTCTCTTCTCGTGACGCAATAATTCCGCTCAGGTTTTGAAAGAACTTTACTAAAATATCCGAGGACTCGTTCCTGTTCTCCTTGAATCTGATACAGCACTCCTCCAATTTCCGCATTACTTGCATTCGTATCTAAGATGAACTCTCCTTCTGGCAGTGGATACCCTAAAATTTCGGCTGTTATTAGATGCATTTTTAAGGTCTCAAAGGCATATTGGCAATCTGTATCCCAGCGGTATTCTCTTGCTTCCTCTGTAAGTCGCGTTAATGGCTTAGCGATATCTGCAAACTTCTTAATAAACCTCCGGTAGTAAGTACATAGTCCAAGAAAACTTCTCACTTGATGTTTGTCAGTTGGTTTTGGCCATTCCTTAATGGAATCGATTTTTCCCTTATCCACGGCCACTCCTTCTTTACTGACTATATGACCCAGATAATTAACTTTACCCTGAAATAGCTGGCACTTCTTGGGGTTTAGCATCAATTGAACAGCTTTAAGTCGATTAAAAACGTTTTCTAAATTTTTCAAATGTTCTTCGAATGTCTCTCCCAAGACGATTATGTCATCTAAATAAACCAGGCATGTTTTCCAAGATACCCCTCTCAACACATTTTCCAGAAGCCTCTCAAATGTCGCAGGAGCATTACAGAGTCCAAATGGCATAACGTTGAATTGCCATAATCCTGATCCTGTGGTGAAGGCTGTCTTTTCTTTATCTACTGGGTCCATTTCTATCTGCCAGTATCCAGACTTCAAATCCAAAGTAGAAAATAGTTTACTTCCAGCCAATGTGTCCAATGTGTCATCGATCCGAGGCAGAGGATAACTATCTTTCTTGGTAACGTTGTTCAGCAAACGGTAATCCACACAGAACCTCGTCGTTCCGTCTTTCTTCTTAACCAGGACCACCGGAGAGACCCATGGGCTCGTAGAAGGTTCTATCACCCCGTCTTTCTTCATTTCCTGAACAATCGTTTCAGCTTCCTCTCTTTTCGCCTGTGGTAATCGTCGAGCTGTTTGACGAATTGGCTTATCATTACCAGTATCAATTTTATGCTTAACAACGGTAGTTCTTCCCGTCTTTCCTCCTTTCGGTACGAAAATATCACGATACTGCCGAAGAAATTCCCTTAATTTCCTTTTCTTAATCTGATTCAGAGACTGTCCTGCAACTGCAACCATTTGGTCGAATTTGTCGTTGGAATTATCAGATGTTGTCGCTTGACGGATTATGGATGTCACAGGTACACAAGTTCCTACTTTTGTTTCTTTCTTTATGGTCACTGGGTAGTCGTTGACATTGATAAGTCTCACAGGAATTTCCTTAGCCGAAGTCACCAATTCCTTTCCAATTATAATTCCACGGCCAACCTCATCGTCGTGGTTCCAAGGCTCCATCATAACAGGTCTCCCTTCGTCCACAATTCCCTGTAGCCGCGCTACTATGATCGTTTCGCTTCTCGCAGGCACGACTGTATCTTCTTTAATGGCTGCTTGCACAGTGTTGTCATTATGTGGATGGAGAAATACTTCCTCGTTGCCAACTTTGATTACCTTATTCTTAAAATTCAATTGGAATCCATGCATATTCATTACGTCCATTCCTAATATAACATCCTCTTCGATGTCAGCAACTATAACAGTATGGACAAACTTTTCTGCTCCAATTCCCAATTGTACCTGGATTTCTCCATGAATGTTGGCATTTTCACCTGTAGCAGTCCAAAGTCGCAACCTCGTTGGTAACAGTTTCTTTCGGCTGTTTATAACGGCGTATAATGGTTCTGGTCGCTCCGGTATCCACCAACAACGTATGCTTTTTACCATTTATGTCTCCATCTACATATACACTATCTTCACGACATTTTAAAGAAGCTATTAGTATGAGAGGGTCTTTGGAAAAGTTCTGGGTCGAAGCTGCCCCCCTAAGGCTGACCCGTTCTAGTTTTCCTAATGGTGAGTTTTTTGATTTGCGTCGTACCTAGGGTGTTTACAGGAGCTTCGTACGTGTCCTATTTCGCCACAATTCCAGCATCTGATGGTCTTCGTTTTCTTATATGTCATGCTTTTCATCATATTAACGAGCTCGTCAAGTTTATCTTCATTTCCTTCCTCTTTTACAGTCCTAACTTTACTGTACCCGCCAGAGGCCTGCGTAGCTGACTCGTATTCGAGGGCGGCGGATAGGACATCAACCAGCGTCTTGTGACGAGCTAATCGCAGTGTTCTCTGCATTTCGTGATCAGACCATCAATAAACGTTTGAACGGCCAATTTTTCCATCATGTCTTCGGGAGCTGTTGGATAAGCATATCGTACTAATCTGGCAATATCTACCTCATATTCTTGAAGAGCCTCATCTTTCTTCTGTCTACGATTTTTAAGCTGCGACTGATATACATGCTCCAAATGTTCTTGGCCATATCGCATATTTAACCTCTTCTTTAGTTGTTCGAAATCATCGGTCTCCTCTACGGCTATGGTCTGAAGCACATCTAAGGCATCTCCTCGAAGAGCGATAGTCAGGTTTACAGTCTTTTCTATTTCAGACCATCCATTCGCTCTTGCGGCTGATTCGAACTGTTTCATGTAATTGTTCCATGATGATTTTCCGTCGAAAGTTGGGACTTTAACATGAATAGAACCTCCACTTCCTTCAATTTTCGGCCAACTCATTTCAAGTGTCTCCAACTTACATTTCGTCTCGTCTTCTTTTATCTCCACTGTAATCGGATTGTTACCTCTCTCTGCTGTCCCTGTTTCCTCCATCTTCCTTTCCATCTCTTTCATCTTTTCTTCGAAGGCCAACATATCGGCAGCAACTTGATTTTTTAACGAAGATATTCTATCGTCGAGGGCAGACATCTCAGAAGTTACTTTAGAGATGTTAGCTGAAACTTTACTTTCCAGAGACGAAATCTCGTTAGAAACTTTGTTCTCTAATGACGCGATGTCACCAGAAACTTTGGCTACATCACCAGAAACTTTGGCTACATCACCAGAAACTTTGGCTACATCAGAAGAAACTTTCGAAATATCGTCAGAAACTTTGTTCTCTAATTTCGAAATCGACGAGATGACAGCATCATGTTTATCTTCAAATATATACGTTTCTGGATTAAACCCATCTTCCTCCAGAGCGTTCTTTAGTCGTTGGACTAACTCAGCCTTTTTTCCGGTAGAAGCTAATTCTCTATCCTCGAGATGTTTCCTTAAATTCGTCACTGTGAGCTCATAAATCGTAGCCATTTCCACAATTTCCACTTATCCCACTTCTGACACCACTGTAACGTCTTTTATTTATTTATAATTATTTATATTTTGTTGTGAATTCTTTAATTTATAATGTCTTGTTCTTATCTTAATTTACTAAAGGTTCAATATTTATAACACTTACAAATTTAATTTATTTTCTTTATTTATATTAATTTATCTTACAATAATTTATATATTCGAACGTAACAATTAAATCGCGAGCGCGTCTTCAAAATCAACTGTCCCTTCCATGAAAGCTCCGTTATTATATATCAAAACACAGCCGGTCGAGAATTCAGCCTGATTATACTAGAAGGTCAATCCGGGTCATCGTTTCGACCGTTTTCTGGAAGGTCCGTTCAGGTAAATAGAAGCCTCTCGTAAAATCTAAACCATAAACATGTGAATAAAAACATGTTTACAGGTTTTTAAATATGACTCATATTTTTACGTAACAATAAATTTAAATGTGCAGGGTCATTCATGCAAGTATATCATAGTCCATTATATTTATTTTTAATAGAATACCCTATATAATTTTGTTTTTGAAATATACTTGAATTAACCTGATTTGAACAACTTATATTATCTATGGTCTATTACGTATAATACAAGGTGAAATTTTGAAATTATGTATAATTTTCGTCAATGAATTGAATTTCAATTCAAAATCCCAATATATTGATGCTTAGTTTAAAAAAATTATCTCTTTATTTGTCTAATTAAAATATCCATTATAAAAAGTGCAATAAATTATTAATTTCAAAATTTTTTGTATTTAATAGCTTGACGAAAACTATACATAAATATTCATAAACCCTATATAATATAATTTTTTGAGATGAGGTTGTTAAGTCGCTTCTAAAAACATGAAAATATACATGGTGTTTCGTTAAAAATAAAGTGTAATAAAAATCACGAACTTTTCGAGTTAGAACCAATGGATTTACATCGTCCAGACGAGTACTTCAAAACGGCACTCCACAAGGATCTACTCTAAGTCCTACTCTCTTTCTAGTTGCAATAAATAGTATTATACATCAAATAAAACTACCTGTATTTACTAGCCTATATGCAGATGACTTAGTCATTTATCTAAGAACAAACAATGTAACTCTGGGAACACATATACTGCAAACTACCTTACACACAATTGAAAGCTGGTCGCAAAACACGGGTTTTATATTCTCTAGTGAAAAGACACGTTATTTAATTTTTAGCAAAAGAAAAAATTATCCTAATGTTCAACTAACACTAAATGGAGTTGTCCTGAAACAAGCAGAAGAAATAAATTTCTTAGGACTTTCTTTTGAACGTAACTTAAACTGGGAAACCCACATCACCAATCTGCAACGTTCTTGCAAATCCAGAATTAATCTACTAAAGATGCTGTCAAATACCTCTTGGGGGGCAGATACAACAACCTTACTTACTCTATATAGATCACTAATACGAAGTAAACTAGACTACGGCTGTTTATGCTACGATACTGCTAACAAAACATCTTTAAAAAAACTTGACTACATTCAAAATATGTGCTTGAGATTAGTTTTAGGTGCCACAAGAACTAGTCCAGTAAGTAGCTTACAAGTTTTGACTAATGAACTGCCCTTAAGCCAACGAAGGCAACTTCTATCACTAAATTACGTTGCCAGAATTTCAGCAAACAACAGCAACGTAACCTACTCAACAATACTTTGCAGAACAAATATAACGTCAGATCTTTACAGAAATCGCAATAAAAAAACTACCATTTCCTGAACGAATAAAACGTATTGGTCTTAATTTAGAACAGTTCAGTCTTACTATGCCCATTCATGTAAATGTTCCTCCTTGGATGATTAAACCTCCAAAAATAGACACGTCTCTAAAAGAACTCCCGAAACATTCCACACATCTTTTCCTTATACAGCAAGCTTATAAGAATGTAATATCCAAATACCCAACAACCCATCAAATCTTCACTGATGCTTCCAAATGTCATGAAGGACATGCTGCAGCCTACATCTACGAAAACGTCAAGTCTACCATACGAATCCCAACAAATTGTTGTATATATACCGGAGAACTTACGGCAATTCACCAGGCCGTGAAAAAATGTTGTTCTATCAATGAAAGCAAATTTGTTATCATCACAGATTCAATGAGCGCATTACTTGGAATAAAACAGCTATATACAACTCACGCCATACTTCTCAAGATCAAAGAAGAGTTATCTTATCTACAGACTCAACAAAAAGATATTTCCTTTATCTGGGTACCTTCCCATATGGGAATAAGTGGTAGTGAGGAAGTGGACTCTCTGGCAAGCAATTCAACCACCGACCAAAGTATTGCTATCATAAATCAAATGCCTTGGACTGATCACAAAGTAAATATCAAAGCCCACGTGTACAGAGCGTGGCAAACTACTTGGGATCACACTGCTAACAAACTCAAAGAATGTCTAAGTCAAGTAGGAACCAAACTCATCTTACCAAATAATAGAAAAGACCAAGTCATCATCAACCGACTCCGAATAGGACATACTTTTCTTACACACAAGCATATCTTCAACCAGGAGGCTGCTCCGATGTGTACCAAGTGCAACACTCAGTTGTCAGTGAAACATATAATTGTTGAGTGTCCAGTGTACCAGAACGAAAGAATCGCGTGTGCCCTTAGTGATAATTTAAAAAGTATACTAACGTCAAATTTACAGTCTTTATTAAGTTATCTTAAAATGACTAAACTATATACCAGATTGAAAAATTTTTTTTTTTATTTAACAATATGTATCTTACTGTTTGTGTATGTCCCCCCGCTAATAACCCTTAGTGGTTGATGCGGGTATATTTAATAAAAAAAAAAAAAGTGTAATAAACATAAATTTAAATTTATGTTTAAAAGCGTAAATTTCAATTTAAAAGTAGATGTATACCAGTGTTTTTCATAATTTTCCACGTGATTTCCAAAGTGATTTCCACATTTACTAATTTCAAAATTTGACCCTATTAATAGACCTTGCATGATATTGTGCTGAGGAATGGTAATATGCCCATTTTTTATAATATTAACCATGCTTTTTTGCTTTAAAGTGTATGACACATATTATGGTGCATCATAAGCACTTTCTATGAGTGTGTAGACATCAGTGCCAACTGACGCACCTCTGTCGTTAGGATTGAAAATTTAACAAAATCGTCCTAACTATGTATATTATATGTAAAAATGCCAGGTAGTATATTATAAAAATCATAAAAAAATTACTTATAAGGCATCAAAAATAAAAAAAATATTCCTTTATACCACAATCAAAAAAATGTCCAATGTTAAAACGTATACTGGAAAAACGAAAGAAAAATAGAGATTGCTATCACAGTAGACTACTGCTCCAAAACACGGCTCCAAACAAAGTCCTAGTGAATCTGAACACTTTCTGCAGTAATACATTTGCGAATTCCTTGCTTAGAGCACCAACGACATCGTTTCGGCAGTCTCCTTTCATTTTCACCCGTTTGAAACTTCGATAGAAGGTGTAGCTCTGGATCTTCTTCTCCATTAGCATGGTTTAATTCCCGTTTTTAATGTCGTCATCTGGCAAAAAAACTTCGATGAATGATTGTCCAAAATCAAGAAATGACATCTTTGGTGCCGAATATTTATTAGATAAGTACACATAGATTTTTTAATATGGTAATTATAATATACAGATAATAAAAATAATAAAAATCATAAAAATATTTATTAAGTCCCAATAAATCCGAGTAACATTTTAAAAATGTGAATTGATTGATTGTAAAGTAGAGGGTGAAATGTTAGAGAGGGGATCTCTTATAAGCAAACATCTGCTCAAGTCAAATTATTCAACTAGCTGTTTGTGCCTAAAATTTCGAAGACTAAGACACAGTTACAAACTTTCTATATTTCTATCAAGCTAGTAACAATGTGTTCCTCGTTTAAAGAATTATTTTTTTCATTTTGTGCCTAGATTTTCAATAAAAATCGTTAAGATTTTCATTAGATCCTATGGTACCGGAGTTGTTACAAATTAACTATAACTGTATAATAATAACTTAAATATAATTTAAATGTGACTTGTTTACTTCTCACAAACGCGGAAAAACATCATCCACGCAGCGCAGTAGAGAGAACAACATTACCGCAGTATCAAGGAGGAAGAGGACTTATATATATAGGTGAGCAATTGGATAAACTAATTGCTAATATAAGAACTTATTTTCAGGTACAGGCTGAGACATCTACTTTATAACGAGCAATTTGCGCAGTAGATGATACAACGCCGCTTAAACTGAGGGAACAAGAAATGCGCATAAACCACCTGACATTTCATTTTGGCTTTACAACCCTGTGTGGGTCCTAGCCTCCCCAAGAATTTTTCTCCAGTCGTCCCTATCCATCGCCTTCCCCCGCCAAGCACGTATTTCCATATTTCTCATGTCTTCATCGATGTTATCTAGGAATCTTGTTCTGGGTCTTCCTCTTCTTCTTTGACCAATAGGTCTATCAAGGAGCGTTTTTCTAGCTGGGTCGGTTTGCTCCATCCGCATAACATGGCCTACCCACCTCAGACCTCCTATCTTTATGTGTTTTACGATATCTGGTTCCTGGTATATCCTATAGAGTTCGAAGTTGTATCGTCTTCTCCAGACACCATTTTCATTTACCGCTCCATAGATGCGCCTTAGTATTTTTCTTTCGAAACATCCTAACATGTTTTCATTGCTTTTTGTTAAAGTCCAGGTTTCTGAACCATATGTTAGGACTGGGCGTATTATTGTTTTGTAGAGTTTTACTTTTGTATTTCTTGATATAACTGTAGATTTAAAAAGGAGATTAAGCCCAAAATAGCATCTATTAGCCGTGCAAATTCTGCGGTTTATCTCTGCGGTAGTGTCATTTTCAGTATTGACGAGCGTTCCCAGGTATACAAATTCGTTAACTGCTTCGATGACGTCATTTTCTATAACAAGTGGCCGTAGTGTTTGTGGTTGCGTACCTATTTTCATGTATTTTGTTTTGTTGGTGTTTAAAAAACCACCTGACTCAGCAAGAAAAAATGCACACCTGGATGAGTAAACCTCTGCATGGACGACATCTCAATGAGATCAGCCAAGAATATGTCGACAATACAGCGTCGAACTATTGGTTGACATCAGAAAAGATGTTTCCCGAGACTGAGGGTTTCCTACTTGCCATTCAGGATCAAGTTATACCAACTAAAAATTATATATATATATATATATATATATATATATATATATATATATATATATATATATATATATATATATATATATATATATATATATATATATTTATATCTATATATATATATATATAAATATATATATATATATATATATATATATATATATATATATATATATATATATATATAGATATATATATATATATATATATATATATATATATATATATATATATATATATATATATATATATAAATATATATATATACAGGGTGGTCCGTAAGTAATTGTACAAACAGAAACCGTAGATTCTGCACTTTAAAATATTACGATTTAAGCCATCTTGCTTTAATAAAATGTTGATATTAAGAAAGATACAGGGTGTTAAAGTAGAAATTTAAAATTTTATTTTTCGCTATAACTTTTACGTTTGTAAATATTTTTGGACAAAAATTTACAGTTGGATGCCTTTGAGCAGGATAAACTATAATTTTATACTTACTTTAGTATAGCTACTAGAGGGCGTCATATGTGCCACATGTGTGGCATAAATTTGCGCTTAACTTTTTTGCTTTTTAAGTTAGCTCTATTTGTGTTAAAAAATATTAAAGATACATTATTTTTACAAAGAAAAGGTATACTTGTAAGTAACCTGAAAATTCAACCGTTTTCGAGATAAATGCATTTTATAAGTCAGCTGCACAATAATTCTTAGTTTGATATTTGTGCGGTAAAGCACTGAATACCTGTAGATAAGCATAATTCATAGTTTATTCTTATAAAAACAACTCAAAGATGATAATGTAACATCACAAAATGCTTTGTTATATGTGCTAAATGTTTTATTGGACAAAAGATATTTCATCTTCTTCTTTAGGTGCCATGTCCGTATTCAGACGTTGGCCGTCATCATTTCCTCTACCCAAACCCAAAACCCAAAATATGTGGTTTATGCAAGATGGTACACAACCACATTCTAGAGAAAAGGCAGTTAGAACATACTTAAATACAACTTTTCTGAACGTTGGATTGGTCGTGGTAATCTTATTCCTTGGCAATGTGATGAGATATTGACATAATTATTTAATTTATAAAAAATCCGAAAATAATACTTATTGTTCATTACGTAAATTGTTTACCCATTTTTATTAGGATAAATAGGAACTAGAGCACAGGTATTGAATAACACATATGTGTCATGTTTCATAATTCTTTTGCTACAAATCTAACCTGAAAGACTCAGCATTTTTACAAAAACATGATTGTTGTCCTAATAACCGGTATTGTTATAAATATAGTAAACACAGAGGCAATTTAGTTCAGCATAATATTAGTTAGTTAGTAAATCATAATAGTCCATTTGTTCGAGATGTAATTATAGTTACTCGTAAGCTGTAACGTAATCATATAAATAAGTAATGTCATCGATATATTCATCCATTATACATTATAGCCACCACGTAGCCCCGAATTCATTCCGCTTGATTTTGGTGTATGGGGCGCATTAAAACAACGTGTGTCATAAACATTCGCAACCAACTATGGGAAGAAATAAATACTGCAGCAGTTTCTTTAGAACCAATGATGTTATTTAATACCTATGAGACGATCTTATATGGAATATATTGGCAAATTAATTAAAGAAAATGGTATATCGAACACTTACTTTGACAAAAAGTTATGTTATATAGTTTAACTATTTCTTAATTTGGTTTGTAAACAAAATGTTTTGATTTTGACTTTAATTTAACATAAAACGTAAAATGTTTGATGTAAAATCCTATTATTTTGTTATTTTGTCAAATCCTATTATTAATTATCTTGCTGATATATTTATTTTATTTAATATTTCTTTAACTATTAACTTTAGTTAAAGGTATTTTATACCAAAATTCAGAAGTATTAATGTTTTTGTCTATTTTTTCTTCGTTGCCTGGAGTAATTGCCTTAGATGAGAATTATGCAGCTGATTTTTAAAATGCGCTTATCTCGAAAACTGTTGAGTTTTGAAGTTATTAACAAGTATACCTTTTTTTTGTTAAAATAATGTGTCTTTAATATTTTTTATTCTAAATACAGGTAGCTTAAAGAGCAAAAAAGTTAAGTGCAAATTGATACACATATGATGCATAAGTGGCGCTCTCTATCAGTTACATTAAAGTGTGCATCAAATTATAATTTCTCATATTTAAAAGTACCCAGTTGTAAATTTTAATACATAAATGTTTACAAACATGAAAGTTATAGCGAAAAATAAAATTTTAATTTTGCAGTTTAACACCCTGTATCTTTCTTAATATCAACATTTTATTAAAGCAATTTGGCTTAAATCCTAATATTTTAAAGTGTAGAATCTACTGTTTTTTTTGTACAATTACTTAAGGACCACCCTGTATATATATATATATATATATATATATATATATATATATATATATATATATATATATATATATATATATATATATATATATATATATATATATATTTATATATATATATATATATATATATATATATATATATATATATATATATATACTCAGATGCAAAAAAACGCAACAGAGAAAATTTTGATCAAATTCAAAGTATTTCAGTTTTTTTATTTTTAGATCTATTTTTTCGGTTGCAACTATGTCTTCTAAGTATTATGTTTTTTGTTTCATTTGAAAATATAGATTAGCTCATTTTTAGAAGCGAAATGACTTTGCCACCCACAATTTACGACTTTTCCTATTATTACCATTATCTTTTGTATTAATTTGTAATACGACGATGGATACTTTGGTGACTGATATCATATCGACATCACAGAAGCACTGTATCATGTTAGTAATGATTAAAAGCAACGACATGATCTTGGTTTTAATGAACAATGACAACAATAACAAAACATAAAAAAATCCACTTGAATAATAATAATAATAATACTTAACCTAAGTACGCAAATAACAAAGAAAAACTACTAAAAAATAACTTAATATTTTGTATTGCCTCCCCTAGCCTCTATAACTGCCTGTACACGTCGACTCATGCTGTCTATGAGGTTGCGAATATCATCTTGTTGGATGTTTTGCTATTCCTCTTCTAAAGCCAAGCAAAGTCCGTTAATTGAGGCTGGTGTGCCTTCGCGACCTCTAATATTTCTACCAAGCAAGTCCCAAACGTGCTCTATTATATTCAGATCTAGCGAACACACTGGCCAGTTCATTTTATTAATACCAACTTCCTCTAAATATTGCGTGACAGACATTGCAGAGTGTGGTCGCGCATTATCTGGCATTAATAGAAAATCATCACCGATATATTGAGAAAAAGGAACTACGTGATTCGCTAACATTTTCTCAATATACTGGTGTGCAGTCAACGAAACCTCAATAAATACCAATTCAGTGTGCGCCTCTCGGGATATTCCTGCCTATACCATCACCGAACACCCTCCATGGCTAACGCAGGGACTAAAAGCGCACTCCGCAAATCTCTCTCCGGTTCGATGTTATACTCGTTCTCTCCCATCTGATGAGTGAAGACAGTATCTCGACTCATCCGTAAAAATAACATTACTCAATTGTCCTAAATTCCAATGTAAATGTTCCCTAGAAAATTGTAGTCTAGCCACTCTGTGCCGTGAAAATAATTTGGGACCAGTTGCTGGTCTGCAACTTTGCAAACCAAATTCATGTAATCTTCAAAGAAATCTAAATCCTCCTCCTCCTCAGTCCTAATCCCTTTTGGGATGTGGTGACACCATCAGGCCTTTACAGATTTTTCACAATTTCTCTCCATCCTTTTTCGTCCTGGGCTAGTTGTTCGGCTTCATGTAACCCTTGGTTAATAAGTATTTTTTTTGATCTACCCAACGGCTTGGAGATCTTCCCCTAGGGCTCTTTCCTTCAACTCTACCTTCGACTAATAGTTTTTCCATCGTACCTGTTCTTCTAGCAATGTGTCCAAAACACTGCAAATATCTCTGTTGTATTTGTTTAAGCAATATATCCTTTACTTTAAGTTGTTCTAATATCGATACGTTAGTGCAATGATCAATCCAGGATATTCTCAACATGCGGCGGTATACCCACATTTCAAAAGCGTCCAGTTTATTTTTATCCGCTTTCTTTAATGTCCACGTTTCGAATGCATATGTTGCTATGGGAAAAATAAACGCCCTTACCAGCCTTAGTTTTGTGTGTATTGTTATACTAAAATCTTTCCAAATTGCTACCAGTTTCATCATATCTGTTCTAGCAATAGTCAACTTTCTACGTATCTCTCTGTTACATACTCCGTCATTTGTTATTAGGGACTCCAGGTATATGAAACTATTTACTACTTCAAAGCCCCCAATTTCTTTAATATGTTGAAGATTATTCCGAGCTCTGTCTACTATCATGATCTTTGTCTTACTCCTATTTAGCTGTAGTCCACATGTTTTGCTTTTTTCCTCCATACCTCTCATTATGTCTTCCATTTCTTCTTGATTTGCCGCGATTATTAAAGTGTCATCTGCATATCTCAAGTTATTGATTTTTTGACCTACTACTGATATTCTTCCCTTCCATTCGTCTAGTACTTTCGCATAATATGTTCTCTGTAGGTAGATATTAAACAGAGTTGACGAGATTATGCATCCTTGCCTGACACCTGCCTCTGTTCTGAAATGATCGGAATGGGTGTTGTTTATTTTTACTGTGCACTTATTATTTTCATATAGACTTCTGATTAGTTAAATTAAGTGGTGGAGTGTTCCCATTTCCGCTAGTATGAACCATAGCTGCTGCCATTTGACTTTATCGAAGGCCATTGTTTAATCCACAAAGCACATAAGCATAGGAGTATTAAATTCACGAGTTTTTTTATTAGCTGTCTGACATTAAGGATGTGTTCTCTTGTGCCTTTTCCTGGGACTAATCCCGCTTGTTCTTCTGATATATGAGGCAATAGAAAAGCTTTTAGTCTTTCATATATTTCATGAAGTAGAACCTTGCTTGCATGGGATATTAGGGTTACCGTTCTGTAGTTGCTGCAATCTAGCGAAGTTCCTTTTTTGAATATAGGGATGAAAGTGGATATTGTCTAGTCGTTGGACCACTCTCCGGTTTCCCAAATCTTTTTGCAGATCATATGCATAACATTTACTCCGACATCTCCAGTCTCTTTTAAAACTTCTAAATATACATACTAAATTCTAAATACACTTACATTATTGCCTCGAACCTATTAAAGCTGATTTCTTGTTTGCACCGCTGTTAAATGACGATCCCGCAAACGCTGAGCAACGGCTTTCTCACAATATTCGACACTAAGAACCATAATCAATCATGGGTTAACAAAATGTAAGTGTCAATATGACATAATGATAACAGTCACCAAAGCCACCTCGTCGTATTACAACATAACTCCAAAATAATCATAATTAAAAAAGTCCTAAATTGTGGATGGCAAATTCATTTGGCTCTAAAAAATTAACCAGGCATATTTTGACAAGAAACAAAAAACACAATGCTTAGGAGAGACGGTTGCAACCGAAAAATAAGGTTTTGCCAAAGTTCACAAACATAATTATTTTACAGGATGTTTCAAAATTAGGAAAAAAAACACGTTTTAATTATTAACCCTGTACAATAAGTCAAATATAAAATTTTATCAAAAAACTGACTATACCAAATTCTTCTTCTTCTTCTTGTTCTTTTTTTGGGCTATGTACTAGACAAGTTACCCAGTTTACTTCGAGGGTAGACACTTTTTGTCTTGCTTCAGCAATCAGTGTCTACCTACACTTATATTCTTCCTTTGTTTGTTTTAGGTTATTCTACATGTATACTGCCCTACTAAGAAAGAACCCCGTATCTCCAAAATTTGAAAAATTGAGATATTTGCACCATATGAATAGTTATGATTTATATAACATATTCACATAGAGAAAAACCCGTATTTTACATTTCTAAACATTTTATGAAGGAAAATAGTTTCCCCGTAAACGCCAAAAATGACCATTATGCTTAGTATAAACCTGGCATTACCCGCTACGTAGTAAAAACCTGGTATATGCTCAGCAGATACGGGTTTTTAACGTAGGATAAAACAATATGCGAGGTTTTTTCTAAGGAATGGAGCAACGCCGTTAATAGCGCCGTCAGTACAATGTTTTATCTAAGCATATTGACGCAAAATTGGCATTTTATTATCTTGTTTCGACTTGTTAAGACGTTGTGTAGTTATTAGTGTTGTTATTAACGGCAAAAGGCGGAAAATAATTCGTTTGGTAAGTTTACATTTTTATAATACTTTTTTATTATATTAGAGGTAACCTAAATCCTCTTTTTAATTTCAAATGTTTAAATTCTTTAACAATGGTTTTGTTAGTAAAATCACAAAAAATATTTTTTTGTAATTAACGTATGTTGTGTGTTTATAATATGTACTACAGTGTGTTTAATTAACAATTGGTAATATTTTATGTGTAGAATCTTGAGCTCTTAACATTAAAATTTAACACAAATCACTTAGATAAAATATGGCTCGTTACTGACTTACAGGGTATTTTGCTTGTAGGTTGTTCGTTTTTGATATGTTTATTTTTATATACATATAGGCCTTTATATAAATATTTATATAGAACTATTATTTATTAGATATTTATGTCTTCGAGGGCAAAGAAAATTATTGCAATGGCGCAACAGATAACTGAATTGGACCCAACGTCGGATTCCTATATTTACACAGAAGATGATATTCAGCTAAGTGTTCTGGAATCATTATCTTATCCTTTAACTTCTTTCACAGAAGAAATAGACAGGGTTGAACCAAATAACACCGACGGGTGTTTTATTAAAATATCGCCCAACATTGATGGTTTTTGTATTCAGCCAAGTACTACTGAAAATAATAATGTGGAATTAACCATGTTTACCAATAATATAGATCTTGGCATAAATGATAATGAAAACTTTTTAGATAAACCTACTAGTATTAAAATTAAAGATAATATTTTAATAACAACAGACCAGCCTATTACAAGTAACGGTATGTCTGCAAGCGATTACTTAAATTCTATATAAAACGGTTATACATTTATAGGTCCACAAGAAGTAAACCAATTAAATCATTCAACAACAGACAACACTATCGAAACTAGTCAAAAAACACCAAATTATGTAGAAAATGAGCCACCAATAGATGTAGATCAAGGTTTGTGTAATTTCTCTATAACTCATGATTTTTTTTCCAATATTATATTTTTTTAGGTGGACCAAGTTTAACAAAAAAAGGAAAAATTAGAGAAAGGAAGAATTTTGACCTATCGTTAGATGAAAGAAAAAAGATAAAATGTTTGGAAATAAAAGAAAAACATAAGGTTCAAATACCATGTAACGCCAGCAAATGTAATACAAAATGCTCTGAGAAGATAGATCAAGATAGACGAATAGCAATAAATAAAATGTATTGGGATCTAAATTGGATGGGGAAGAAAACATACGTTCTTAATTGTATCAACAGGTCTCCGGTAAAAATAAGAAGATCAGGATCTTCAACAAAACAGAACAGCTTTAAGTACTTTTTGAAGGATTCAGATGGTCAAACACAAAATGTGTGCAAGATATTTTTTCTGACGACTCTTGGGTATAAAAAAAAACAATGATTGGGCGATCCAAGGTTTTGTACAAAAAGATGTTTTTAAAAAACTAGAAATCGCCCCCCTTCCCGATAAACGTGGTAGACATGCATCTAAGTTTAAAATTTCTGAAAAAGTTATAGAAGAACACATAGAGTTATTTAACCCAGTAATTTCACATTACAGACGGGAACATGCTCCAAATCGCCGCTACTTGCCAAGTGATCTAAGCATTAATGCAATGTACACAAACTTTCTAGAAACTCATCCTGATATGAAATGTTCATACGAAGTTTATAGAAAGGTAATTAAAAGTAAAAACATCTCATTTACAAAATTGGGGCACGAGGAATGTGAGCTTTGTGAAGGATTTCAATTACACGACAACTCACATAAAATTGATATAACTTTAGACAAAAATTGTGAAGTATGCCAGAAATGGGAAATACACATTAAAAGAGCAAACAGGTCTAGAGAATTATATAGACAAGATTGTGAAGCAGTTCCTGAACCAAGTACGGTTCGAGTTTCAGCAGATCTCGAAAAAGTAATAATGCTTCCTCGCATTGATATGTTTAAAAAGGTTTTATTCACCCAAAGAATAGTGGTGTATAACGAAAGTTTTGTACCATTGGGAACATTGGGAAAAAATAAGCCCTTTGCAGCATTATGGCATGAAGCAACATCAGGTAGAAGCAAGGGAGCGATTATTAGTACTTTTTATTCATTTCTGTTGCACTATCGAGATGCAGAGCATTTTGTATTCTGGGTAGATAACTGTTCCTCACAGAACAAAAATTGGGCATTTTTTTCTTTTTTAATATATATAATAAATTCCAATAAAATTGTAGCTCAGGATATAACTATAAATTATTTTGAACCGGGCCATACATTTATGTCCGCCGATAGTTTCCACCACCAAGTGGAACTATCGTTAAAGAAAAAGAAGAAAGTTTATGATTATCATGATTTCGTCGAGGCCGTTAAAACGTGTAATTTGAATCGTGTGGTGGTGAAAGAAATGGGGGTTTCCGATTTTTTTATCTGGAAAGACTTATCATCACAGTCAAAATTAAAAAAAAACAGAGTCACGCATTTACCTATCAAAAATTGTTAAAGTAGTTGTGAAGAGAGAGAGCAAGATTTTACTTGTTAAGATTGACGAGAGCGAGGAGTTGATAGAGATGGACTTTTTGCAAGCCAAAGTGTTAAAATCTGGGATAAAGGACCCCACACCTGTGATGAAACCTTCTGGGATTGCTAAGAAGAGAAAAGAACAAATATTAAAAAACTTAGGTCAAATTATACCGGCGAACCGCCATCAATTTTGGGAAGAATTGCCAACTTCCGATTAATAATAATTTTAATTTTGTATTTTTAAATAAACATTTTTCCTAAATACTTAAGTTTTATTTAGCAAATGTTTATAAAAAATATTATTAAAATATTTAAATGTTTTGTCTTTCGAGACAGTCATATAAATTTTATAATAATTACATAGTTAAAACCAAGCTTAAGACCAATTTGGATAATACGTGGTTTTAGCTAAGTAAACTTGACATAATTCTTTGCTTTGTTAGCCCGTATGTCGCATAACTAATGTCGATATGTTAATTTTGCAATTTTTTTTTTTGAAAAAAGTTAACTACGATACTACACACCCTACCCTAAATGATTTTGTGTTATTATTGTACTAAAAGCACAAGGGATTAAACAAAAATCTTTAATCGCGTTTTTCTCAAAACTCGCTATAGTGGAGATACGGGGTTCTTTTTTAATAGGGCAGTATACTTGTGCTGTTTTTTTTTTCTTCACAGGCTAAAATATTAGTAAGACAACACAACAAAGGTATAAACTTTTCTTGCTCGGGGGTAGCCTCCAAGCTTTGCACACACCAGAAATGCTACTGACGGATAAAATAGAAGTACTCAGGACTAAAAGAAGGAATATCATAGTTTATAATTTAATATTAAAGGTAGAAATAAAGTTACATAAGGTGTTTATTGTATTTTCGGTAATATTTTTGAGGATTGTACAAATATTTATGGGGGTGGGAAGTTTAGTTTTAGCTAATTCGGCATACAAGTCGAAGTGTGGGTTTTGATTTAAGCGACATTCTAATAAATTATGGTTAATCCTCCCACTTGGCCACATTCGCAATAAGGATTATCTTTTACTCCAAATCTAAATAGATGAACAGGGAATGAGCAATGACCCATTCTCATACGGATGATTGTAGTTAAATGTCTCCTACTGATATATGCGAATTTATTGAACCATGGTAGTGTGTGGATTCGTTTATTATTTTTGGCATAGAATGAATTACTTGTGCCATATCCTTCGTAACATTCATCTGCCCAGTTAGACCAAATCTCTCTTTTCAAGTAGAGTGTAAAATTTGAAAACTCTAGCTTGATATTCATGGGAATATTCAGAGAACGACCTATATTGGCAAGTTGGTCAGTCTTGTAGTTTCCAGTAATACCTGTGTGTCCTGGGATCCATGCTAGTAAGATTTTGATATTATTGTTCCTTGCTAGGATAATTCCTCTTTTCGTTAAATACGATGTATGTTTTATGTCTTTAGAAAACCCTGTTTTTTTTTAAATTTTTGTTGTGCACTTTTGGAGTCAGAAAGGATAATGTCTTCTGTGATATTTTGTTCCCGTATAATTTGGACTGCATGATTGATCGCGGTTACCTCTGCAGTACAGTTTAGATGAAAATCAATAGTTTATATCTGGGGAAAAACATCAAATCCCGCATTTCCCATTGTGTCCGTTGAGCCATCTGTAAAAAATTTTTTGTATGAATGAAATTTTTTAACTAAGTTCACAAAATTCATAATTAAGATTGAATTCATTTTTTGTAATGTTTTCATTCAGAATTTCTAATGGTTGAAGTTGTAGTTCCAGTTCATATTCATGGCAAGGAAGAAGTTTACTGGAAACTGGAATATAGGTTCTGCAAATAAGGTTGGATTTTTCTAATAATTGCTATCAATATGGATTTTTCCTTATTTCTTTAGTATTTATTGTCCGTATTACAAAGTGCTTTTAATTCAACGATTGATTGAATGATAGGGTTGTTTTTAATGCTTAGCTTTTTTAGCAAAAATTTTGTTGTGAGCCATTCTCTTCTGTATTTTTTTGGCAGTTCTCCAGACTCTGATAATAAGGCTTGGATTGGAGTTGACTTTATGCATCCTGTGATAATCCGAATACTTTGGTCGTGCATCTGATCTAGTTTTTTTAATATATATTTAGGGTATGTAGATAGGAATTGAACCCCATAGTTCAAATGACTTAAGATAAGTGCTTCATGGATCAGTTTTAATATTTTTGGGCCACTGCCCCACCATGTTCCACACAAGGCACGCATTACATTCAGTGCTTTACCAATTTTGACTTCCAGCTGGTTAATATGTGCCTTCCATTTAAGGTTCTTCTGTAAAACTATTACTAGGTATTTATTAACTGATATTTTCAGGCATTATTTTGGTATTACCCTTTGTAAACAAGATAGCTTTAGATTTGCCCACAGAGATGTTCAAATTATGATTGTCCAGCCAGGCCTCAAGATTGGCTAAATATTTGTTTATTTTTAATATTATATTTTTAACATTTACTCCCTTGACTAGAATTACAAAATCGTCAGCATACTGTATGACTTTAGCATTTGTGGGGAACACATCGTGTAATGAGTAGGTATATATATGTTGAATAGCATTGGACTTAATGATGATCCTTGTGTGAGTCCAGTGCTAGTAGTATTTGGGCCATATATTAACCCAGAGTTATCTTTGACAAACAGTTCTCTGCATTTTAAAAAGTCATATATAAGGTTAGGTAAACCATGTGGTATATCCAAATGTATTAAAGTAGAGTACGGTTTGTCAATACTAACACTATCATATGCTGAATGGATATCCAAGAATATTCCTATTATACATTCATTATTACTAAATTATTTTTGAATTTTAGATGTCAAAAAGGATAGACATTCTGAACATCCTTTACCCCTTCTAAAACCTAGCCTCAATGGTCTGAGGATTCCCTTATTTTTTATAAGCCATTCCAACCTATTTTTGATCATTGATTCTAAAACTTTACCTACACAAGAGGTGAGGGCAATAGGCCTATAGTTAGTTGCAGTGACTTTATCTTTCATAGGTTTTAGGTTTGGAATTATTAATGACTGTTTCCATTAAATCGGGATGGTCCCTGTACTTAAGCATTTGTTAAAAATTTGTAACAATAGTAATGATCCTAAATGAGGTAGATTTCTAATCATAGAGTATAAAATTAAGTCAAGTCCCGTAGCAGATTCCTTTTTAGAGTTTATTATGAATGTGTATTCATTTAAGGTAAAAGGGGAACTTGTATTGTTAGCTTGTATACTTTGTTGATGTAAATGTATACTGGGAGGAGCCAACGAATTCAGTATCTCTTGTGCCATATTAGGATCAGGAAGGATGCCCTTCTTTTATCTTTAAGGAATCTTCTAGCTATATCACATTTGTTTTTTACTATTAAATAATTTTGTAAGTTGGGTGTTGATTGGAATTACTTATCATATCCCACCATGGGATATGATACTGTTTATTAACATTTGATTTGTACAATGGGATGGACAAATGTGCAGCTTTATTTAATAAATCTGCAAATGATCAGTAGTTCTCACCTGGAAATGATGTAAATGATGACTCTAATACTGAGGTCTATTGGTCTTAATTAGCTTTTTTGAAGTTTCTGTTATTCCTTGGTGGCATGTGGATGGTAATCTTTTGGACACCAATTTTGCACATTGTGGGTAGATGATCACTAAATCCTAAGTCAGGAATTATTTGCCATGATGATCTGGTAGCAATATCCTTAGATGTTATTGTTAGATCCACCACTGATGATCATTTTGGTGGTGGTTCTATTCTGGTATATGAACCATCATTTAAAAAAACTAGTTCCAGCTCATCTAATGTTGGGAAGATGTTTCTCCCATTTAAATTATTACAGGAGCTACCCCAAGCCTCATGATTGGCGTTCAGGTCTTCCATTATTATTACTGGTTTGTTGATTTCCTGGATCAGTTCTATCCATTTTTGTTTAGATATGGTATTTGCATTAGGGACATATGCATTAAGTAGATTAATTTGGAATTTAGGTAGGAAGGTTGAAACAATTTGTATAACATATTTCATAAAATTCTATTTCATTCCTAATAAGGATGGCTATACCACTATACAAATCATCTCTATCATTTCTAATTACTTGATAGTCCTTGCATCTGATTATATGGTTATTATTTAACCATGTTTCATTTAGCAATAATATGTCAGGATTGTATTCTTTGATCATTATTTTTAAGTTATCCACGTTAGCATTAAATGATTTCATATTCCATTGTATTATCATCAAAGGAGTGAAAGCTTTATTTTTGTTTTTTTTTTAGTTTGGGCTTAATATTCTGAAGCATCAGATACTGTCCCATCTTCCATTAAATCATAGGTTATGTTATTTGTTGAGCTGCTTTCAATTGTTTTATATTGTGATACATTAGATGAGTTAGGGGATAAGTTTCTTAGCAAGTTGTTTACAAAAGATAGTACCATCTCTTTATGTTGTGGTGTAATAGTAGTAATGGCATTGTTTTTTGTCATATGCTGTCATGTTTGGTTTCCTTCTTTTGGTGGGTTGAGATTTGACGATTTGGTTATATTTTAGTATATTTGTGTCATTCTTTATGGCTTCTATTCTTCTTTCTCTGATATCTGATATCTATCATATTATTAGGCTTGGATTCTGTATGCAAGACAGGAAAATTCTCTTCATTCAAAGAGTATTCCCTGTTTTCATTTTTTGGTATTTGCATGTTTGCTTCGTAATATGAGATATTAGAGAAAGACATTAGGGCTTTTATTTCTTTTTGTCGTTGGAGTTCTTTACATTTTTTATCTTTAGAGATATGATCATGATTTTTGCAGTGTATGCAGTATGTTTCACAATTCAAGGCCTCTCTGTGTTGGTTTTTCCCACAGTTCTGGCACTTTGGGTTCCCTCTGCATTGATTATTGCTGTGACCATATAACAGGCAGTTTCCACACATTAGGACTGGGCTGACATTATAGAATAACCCCCATGGGTAATCCATACACAAGCAGCTACCTGGGCAGTGCTTTTTCTGTAAATGTTACGCATTTGGTGGTTGTTGGTACATAGTTTTGTTCTTTTCCCCCTTCAAAAATATTTCTATTTAGTCTATTTATGTCAATTACTTTACAGGAGACCAATTTTGTTTCAATTGCATTTTTAATTTGCACTTCAGATATTTCTTTACATAAATTCCTTATTATACCCTTACATGTGACATTGTGATTTGGGATAAATACACCATATTGTAAACTTTCCCATCTCTTATCATTCACAAATAGATTTGCTGATTTAAAATCTTTAAAAACAACACCTAACCGGTTTTTCCCTTTACGGTTAAATTTAATAATTTGCTGTAGGTTTAGATTAAATATTGTTTTAGCAATACTTAATATGAGAAAATTTCCTATATTTTTGTCTTTTCCCTGTACATATACTTCGAACGGACCGGAATCATATATATTATTTTGGTTATTAATTTTTTCCCACTTAAATCTGGCAGGGGTCAGGAGGTTTATCAGGATCAAGGTTAATGGTTTCCATTTTTGGTTGGAGGAACTGTGTCGTGTACTTTATTACTTGTTACTATTAGGTATGTATGCGATGGGATCGGGTTACAAACAAAGGATTATTAGTAATAGCCTTATTATCTATAAATACCTTGAGTTTTTCTGCAATAGATGTTATCACAACAACGTTTGAGCACAGAATCCCAACACCAACTATACCAAATTAAAATTTATAAATTTATATACAGTATGCTAAAAAAATCATCAAAATAGGGCTAAAACCAAAAAAATTTAAATACCTTGAATTTGTCCAAAATTGTCTCCGTTGCGTTTTTACTAACTAATTCTAAGCTGAATAAGATCAAAAATAATGTTTCTCAATGGATTCCATCATCGCTAAACAGGCGTGAACAAATTGTGCTTGCGCGTCTACGTCTAGGATATAGGTACCAAGTTAACACACTCTTACCTTTTCACAAAGAATAATCCACCCATATGTCATCAGTGTTACGTTCGATTAACATTTGAACACTTTTTAATAAATTGTTGAAATATAATAAAGAAAGACATCCTTACAAGATCTCGAACTCTCTAGCAGAAGCTCTAGGTCAAGAGTATTCCCATGATAATATAATTAAATATCTAATATATATAAACGTTTTCCATGATTTGTAGTTCTTCTATTTTGTCATTTATATTTTGTTTCGTCGCTAATAACCTTTTGGTGCATGCGATTTTTTCTAATGAAAAAAAAAACTATTTTCAATAATTTCGTAGAGTTTATTCAGTTATAATAATTATTATTTTATGTTCCATACCTATTGGATCCTCCATTTTGGATGTGTATATTTTAGTATCAAATTTGGAATCTGAAACTCCAAAAACCCTATATTAGTATATAATTTTAGAAATATAAACAAAATTAACTTTATTTCCTGGGATTTTCTGCCTCTTTTTCAGGATTATACAGGATTATATCCCACTATGCAAAATAGCAAAAAAATATTTACTAAACAAACTTGGGCTATAAACAAAAAAGTTATCAAAATGTCTTAGCATTTCATTTTTTATGAAACTGCATTAACAATTTAAATAAAAGCATTAATCTTAATTGTTTGTACAAAATATTAATAATCAAAGAAATACAGTTAAGATTTGATTTCAATTTTAATTGAATTTGATTTTGGTATAGTGCCTATGTATATTCGCTTATACGTATTTTATCCTAAAAGGAGTCATCAGAGCGCCTATTTACCGAAGCTCTGAATATGACGAGATATGCTGTGGAATGCAATTTTAGATTTCCATTTCTCTCTTTACATCTTTAGCAACGTCTGTTTTGGCTTGTAATAGAAGGCACAGATTAAAGCAAAAATCTAAATTTTATTTTCGTCAATAGAAATCTTTGGATTTTTACTTTCGTTATTTATTAATAATAACATCAATTAATATTATATTTTTTTCAATGATGATAAAGATCTTGATAGTTATTAACTCTTAAATTTATTTTTATTTTTTTTACACCACTAAAAAATTATGCCAATTTTACTTTTACATTTTAGGATATAATAACTTATACCTAGAATAAGCGGCAGCGTCATTTTGACGGCATTACTCAAATAAATTCCTGGTAACTCGAATAGTTGTTTATCATTACAGTAAAGTAGCTTTATTTTGCACATTTGTTTCATTCCAAATTCGGACTTAAATAGTTTTGTTTTGTTTGAATTTATTTTCTATTTTAATACGAGTTCGCGTAAATTTTTTTAAAAATATATCAGGTGACGAGAGTGATAATAAAAATAACACGGTTTTCCATGATGACTCCCTTGTCCCATGATGACGAGATATTGATTTTGTATCGGAGAAGTTGCGCTCTTCGTTGAGTGAATCAGAGTCAGATAAATCTTTGCTTGAATTACCCGTCTCAAGCACATCCACTGCCTCATCCACTGAACATAATCTGAATCAACAAGTTATTATGCGAGGTTCTGACAAACGTGGTAGAATGTCTAGACGAGTTGGCCGATCTACACGTAGCGGACAACGATTTACTCCATACAATTTAGTTCCTGCTTTCGGTTATTTTCGTTATTTCTAGTGAAGGAACAGAGTGGACTTTATTGATTCCAATGGACTAAGACGTCGCAATCAACAAAGTCTTTTAAGAGAATCTTCGGGTTCAACAGCTTTTGTTAAACGATATGTTCAAGAAAATAATGTGCTAACATCTTGGCGATTATTTATCAAAGATTCAATGCTACTTCACATAAAGATCCACACAGAGACTGAAACCCACCAACAATCGTCTAATGAAACATGGAGCATTTTTCTTCCAGAACTAGAAGCTTTTATTGCTTTGCATTATGCTCGTGTTGCCTCTAACTTGGATATTGATCTCTTGTGGTTCAATGTTTGGGGACCACCAATTTTCAAACAAACTATGAGCAAGAATAGGCTCTAGGACATAATGAAGTACCTACGATTTGACTTGAAAAACACTTGATCCTTGATAATTACCACAGATAAGTTTGCGTCATGGCATCAGAAGTTTGAAACGAATTTTTTGAAAATTGCTAAATGTGCTTGCTATATTCCAAATGCAAACTTGACCGGTAACGAGCAGCTATTTCTTTCTATAACTCACTGTCCATTTTTTCAATACATTGCAAATAAACCTCATAAATTTTGGCTCTTAGTGGACGTTGACAGCAAATACCTTTGTAATAGATTTCCGTATTTGGGAAAAGATTACGAACGCAAAACTCAGTCAATACCAGAACACGTTCTGGTTCTAAAACTGCTTCGGCCATTTGTATAAAAAAGGGAGAAATATAACTACCGACAACTTTTTTACATCTTTGTCATTGGCAAAAAAGGTAAAGGGCCAAAATACTAGTATCGTCGGTACGATACGTCGTTCAAGAAAACATAGACCTTATTTATACAAAACGAGTCGAACTCATCTTTATGAGCCATTTATTTTAAAGTCGAGCAACCACACAAACCTTACTGTCTACTAAGAAAAACCGAAAAAAAAATATACTAATCTTTAGTACAATGCATCCACAAGTTGAAATTGACAAAGATGCTAAAAGCTCCCTGAAACGATTGCTTATATATTATATATTATAACGCAACAAAATTTGGTGTTATTATAGTCGATCAAATAGCACCCAAATATACAATGAGAGCTGGTAGCCGAAGGTGACCTGTGCATGTGTTCTATAACGTGTTAGATTTGGCAGCAATTAATTCCTGGATAGGATATGCGAAGGATAGGAAAAGACCCAGAAATTTTGTCAACGATCAAACGAAGAAAACTCAAATATTTGGGTCACCTGATGAGAGAACTAAATATGCATTACTTCAAAATATAATGCAAGGAAAAATAGAAGGAAAACGGAATCCAGGCCGTAGAAGAATGTCATGGTTGCGTAATTTGAGAGAGTGGTTTGGCTGTTCCAATAATGAACTCTTTAGGTCAGCTGTAAACAAGGTCAGGATAGCCTTGATGATATGCAATCTCCGATAGGAGACGCACAAGAAGAAGAAGAAGAATTCGTGGATTACATTTAAAGAAATAACAAAAAAAAACAAATAGCTCCCCGATTTTATTCTACAAACGATTGGCGAGCTTCGAGCAAAATATGTGAAACGGAAAGCGGACTCCAGTAGTATTTAAATTTCTTAAGCACCTGAACATTAGACAGTAGATGAAAGTGCTGTAAATAGAGAAAAACTAAAGTAAAGTAAAAAAGTAAATAAAGAGAAAGCAGTGTCAAATAAACATTAATTGCAAAAAAGATCGAAAAGATCGAATCATGTAATACTTGTAGAAAATACTTATGTGGCAAATGTACTATTGTTTAATTTAGATATTTAATTATAGGTATTATTATTGTTCTACTTTTAGTAAATATAGTTTTCTTTTATAATTTGCAGTTAACTTGAATTAAAGTAAGGAACAAGTGCTTTTTAAGTCCTACGTCAAAATGATGGCTGCAGCACTTCTAGGTATGCGTCAAGCGCCGGCCCTTCTAGTGTTAAAGCAATTTAATTTAAATAATAAATAACTTAATTGTTTCTAACCTTTTCTTCTGCCATATCGGGTGCGAATGATTTCTTAATTGGACTTTTGGTGGAATAACATTTCTTGGTTTTACTCTCTTTTCTGGCAATGCTGTCTTTCCTGTCACTGCTGCTACTCTCTGAGTCCTTTTTTATCATTGCTGTTGTAGAACTGTCATTTGGGTATTTCTGTGATACTTTAACCTCAGATTTATCTACAAATGATGATGAAACTCGTTGCTTACTCGAAATTTTCTTGAGTAAGCCTTTAGATTTTTCTTTGGGAGAGTGTCTTGAGTCCAGAGAACAACTACTAAAAAGATGTGAGGTAGTACCTTATTAGTATATAAATAGAAAGTTTAAGTACTTTAATAAAACCTATACTTAGCATGTGCTCTGCACATTCTCAATGATAATTACGCATATTTACTGTAAAACTGTAAATACAAGTAAAAAAGATCGCATCAAATATTAAGTCAGAAAACTCCCACTTTTTGAAATCATTGACGAAAATATGTAAATGATATTGGAATAAACTTTTACATTCGTTATATCATTGCACATTATGCACATAGTAGCCCACAGACAAGAAACTGGGAAAACCGATTTTCATTCCTATTTTTATGAGTTAGAGACTACAAAATTCAGTTTTTGCTCTCTTTGGGTATCGTACAGGAAAATACATATCAGATGTTTACATGTCATGATTTGACTACAAATTAAAAGTGAGAAAATTATTTTCAATAATTTACAAAAAATAAAAAAATAGTTTTATCTATGGATATATTCATAATAAATTTCAAAAAACAACATACCTAGTCTTTTTTGATTTCTCTCTTTTCGTGAGAATTAGATCTTTCCTTATTTTTTCTGCTTCTTCCTTTATAACTAAAAAAAAACTGGTAACTTTTATATACTTACAAAAGTATCGTACTTACAATTAGCATTGTTTAAATAGGAATAGTTAGCCAACGCAATGTATAAATTTGTTTGATTCTAATTGAGACAGTCACTAGATGTCACCACTCTTTCTGTCTCAATAGATTTTAATATACCATTGTTTGTTTGATATACATTATACTAGATGGTGCTATGTGAAAAAGTTAAGGACTAAACTAAACGTCCATTTTTGATCCACTGAATTAAATTCACCAGCGTTGCAATATTTCACTGACATAGTAGCAACATGTTTACTTACAAATAAAAATGTTACAAAAAACAGACCATGAATCACAACGTATTCGTTTAAAATAGAGTTATTACTATCAACTAGTAAATATCGTGTCAACTAAAATTGTACATAAACGTACTGTGGCTTCTAAATCTTCCTATATCTAAATAAGTTTAAAGAATTTAAATATTTTATTTTATTTGGAAGTGTATTACAAAAATTTGGTCCGAGGTAAGTAAAAAATTTTAATTATATGTGTTTAAAACATAAAAAAAACATTGTATGAGAAATGAACAAATTAGTTATTCAGAAATAAATTTTACCTGATAATACATACATTCGATAATATTTGAAAAAAGTAATTTTAAACTAAAATAATGTTACTTCCATAATAAATAAATGGTTTTTACAGATGGCCGGAAATATTTGTTGTTATTACAAATGTGGTTTATCACCATACAAAATTCATGGATTAAGAATGTTCAGATTTCCGACAAAAATCCTTCGGCTTGCCAAAGATGGATATTACACTCTGGTAAGTAAATAGAAACTTTTTTTATATTTTATTTTACACCGTTTCCGTTACGCAATTAATTTGAAAAAATGTTTATTTTTTTATTCATTCATCATTTTTTATTATCGCCAGGGTGCACGCGTCATATTCGAGATGCATTAATTTGAATTTTACGTTTTCGTTGGTATTATAATTATGATATAATACACTTCGGAAAAACAAATTAGTGAATAAATATCAAGTTAATAAACATAAACAAAGTATTAGATATTTAAATATGTATTTCTTTAGCTATTTTTATTTATTGTATTGAAAAGTAGAAAAGTTCATCTTTATCGGAGAACTAATTTATACAAAGGTCCATCTGGGAAAAAATTATTGGTTTCACGTAAAAATTTTATACAGATATTTGAAGGTTCTAAAAGATATATGAGGGTTAGTTAGTAATAAATCTGTGAAGATATACAGGTGATTTTGGCTATAAACGTTTTTTATCCAGTTTAAAGAAAAATAGTTAAAATAAAAATTGTAGATTCAAAAATTTCTTCCATTTGTGAGTTTCTCAATTAAAATATATAAAGAATTCACGAAAATAGTTGCAAAAAACCCTTAATTTTGCAAAAATTTATAAATTTTAATAACTTTGTTTTTTCATAATGGTATGTAATGTAACCAATAAAAATAGTGACGATTTGTTTATCGTAGAAAGCGATTATGTAAACAACTTTTTGTTAAGCTATCCCAGTTTAAAAATTTATTATTTACGTGCCACAGAAGCCAAGATATTGCCAATTTTGCAACCGCGCTTCATTGTGAAAAAGTTCAAATCTAAAACAAAACCGAGCTCAAATGGTTCTCCATTCTAGTTTTCCGAAGCGGTATTTTACAAATACCATCATTTTAACGAGTTATAAATTTTTACTTCTTTACCGCATATGCCATATGTAAGTTGGAACGCACAATTCAGATCTTCATTTAGTGTTCCTTCAATTTTCAGCTCTTACTGTTGATAGACAATGGAAGTATGATTTTAGGAATAAAATGCTTTGGTTTTAAATATAAAATGCTCTCTTGCCTAGTAAGGGTCATAGAAGATTCTGTTTTTTTTTTAGAAAGTATGTTTTTCACCAGTTTTTCATAAGCCTCTAAATAAGTTTGTGGCATAAACGATATCAACGTTATTATAAATGTAAAAGATATAATCTTTTAGCGAAAGCCGCTATCGCTTTATTAAATTAAATGGCCAAATATATGGCCTAGGAGGACAAATTCGTTAAACTTCCCGTGCTCGAATCGGTATCAATAAAGTGTTATGATCATTTCGGCCTAGCCCAGCCTCATCAGACACTTTGGGCTGATACAAATTCAAACTCGGAAAGTCCAACGAATGTCTCCCAAAACTTCACTACAACAGTAGTTAGCTACAAAGGCGCCACCTGCTTTGGCGGCCGTGAACGAAAACGATATGATAATATCGTTTTCTGTATCCTCTGTAACACTCTATAACACTTTATTGATACCGATTCGAGCACGGGAAGTTTAACGAATTTGTCCTCCTAGGCCATATATTTGGCCATTTAATTTAATAAAGCGATAGCGGCTTCCGCTAAAAGATTATATCTTTTACACATTTCGCATAGCGCAGAGGATACAGAAAACGATATTATCATATCGTTTTCGTTCACGGCCGCCAAAGCAGGTGGCGCCTTTGTAGCTAACTACTGTTGTAGTGAAGTTTTGGGAGACATTCGTTGGACGAATGATGGACTGATGAGGCTGGGCTAGGCCGAAATGATCATAACACTTTATTGATACCGATTCGAGCACGGGAAGTTTAACGAATTTGTCCTCCTAGGCCATATATTTGGCCATTTAAGTTATTATAAATGTTTATAAACAGATTAAATAACCTATAAGCTATTTGCTCTGATTGATATTTAGCGCACTTTAATAACTTATTCATTTACATAATTTCAAGGAGCTATGTTACATGTCTTTGCGCAAAAAAGAGTTATTATAATTTATAAATAACTGCAAAAATAAGGTTTTTTTTGCAACTATTTCGGTTAATAGTTTCATGTATTTTAGTTTGGATACTCTCAAAAATTACGTAACTTTTTATGATCTACAACTCAAAAAAGCTGAAAAAATCTTAAACAGATATTTAAAGTCTCTAAAAGGTATATGAGGGGTAGCTGATGACAATTATGTGAAGACTACAGCTAATTTTGCTTTGCTTTTTTATTAAACAATCGTAAAAAGTGAAAAAAGTTTATGCGCATAAAACGTTACTTATTCATGTTAGAGAAATATGATTAAAATAAAAGTTATACCGAGACCGAGACCGAGATAATTTAAAAACCCTTATTATTAAAGTAAAATTTATAAATGTTAATATAAATATAAATAATATAAATATAAATAACTTTCTTTTTTGCATAACGATATGTAATACAACTATTTAAAATTATGGCAGTTAATGAGTTTTTAAAGTGTGCTAAATATCATACAGAACGACCATACAGTTTCTGAGTTATTCAATTTGTTTATCCAGGAGACCGATTATTTAAACAACTGCACTTGTCCAAACAGTCACTCTAGGGTTATTTTGTAAATAGAAATCGATTTTTATGGCTGTGTTTTAAATTATTAAAAACAAATATCAAGATTATATTAAATTTGTTTTTAAAAATCAGTTTGAAGAATAACAAATTGTTAGCATATAAAAATTTCTAATAACTTTTTTATGTGATACACTTGTATCTAGGCTCAATATAAAGTTAATAAAAAAAACATTTAAAAAAAACCAAAACCTACTGCCCAGAGGAAATCAAATAGCATTTTTTTTTCTTGTTTAAGAAATTGCAAATATTTTCATTGTTTATTAACATTAAGAGCTGAAAATTGAACACATTGTAAAATAATATCTAAATTGTATAATTCGATTTATAAATGGCATACACAGTGAAGAAGTAAATTAGTTTTGAAACATTAAAATAATGGTACTCGTAAAATATCGCCACAGAAAAATGCAAGGGAGATCTATCCGCTGCAATATCTCAGCTTGTTTCTTGTTATTGGTTATGGAAATTTCTGTTTTTTTTAAATTATGCTTTTACACCAGCTTTTCATTGAGCCTACGTACAGCCGTATGATACGAAAAATATCAAAAGTAGTAGAAGCTAAAAAGCACTTTTTCAAACTGTTTTTTCAATAAAATGTTGAAGTTTACAAATAAAGCTTCAAATAATCGATTCAAAAAACGTCAAATAACTGTCAAAGGTTAAACACCCTTTTTAAAGTTCCTCACGGATTTTAAAGATTTAAACAGGGTTAAACAGATAAAGTAATTCATCGACGAGTTAACAGAAGCTTAGTTACGAAGTTACGAAGTTACGAAGTTACGATGTTAACGAAAGTTACGAAGCGAAGTTCTTTAATCACAATGTGATAAGAAAATGAGTATCAAATTTGGTTTTATATTTCAATAGTCGAATTTAATTGCGGCTATATTGGTGTAATTAAAGAAAACCAGTGAAAATCCCAAGAAATAGGTGAGATCCTTTTTTCTTTCTTTCCAGTTTGGGAGAGGGTCTATTAGGTACTAACATTTAGGTATTGTGTTACGGTCTGGGTAACCAGGACTACAAATCATGAACAGCAATTAAATATTTACATTTACACAAAACAACTTCAATTCCAACCCAAAATCATATGTCGTTGCCGCAGTCTCTAGACCTTCTCCGTTCGTTTTCTAAAAGGGAACAAGTTATTGTCATGCACTCCATTTTGAATACTGTTTTATTTAAATATATTAAAGAAATTGGTGAAATAGTTTATCCAAAAAATATTACTTTTACATCTCGCATTTTGAATAATCGAATCTGCGTTTTCCTCACTTCTACCGACATCGTTGATCAACTAATACACCGAACGTCATAATTAATTCCACCGTCATTATTATCTGCAGGCTTCTTTCTGCGACCAAAAGAATCCTTATTTCAAATGTATCTCCTTCCATCCCGCATTCACTAATCGAGCTGTCCCTAAAAAATACGGAACATCAGATGATCAATAGGCATATATCAGGAGTTTTTCTAGGGTAACATTTGTAATTCCTGACAAGGTGAACTTCGAAGTGCAATCTTCTCTGTTAATTAACCATGAAAATACATCCTTTAAAATATTTTTATTCTCTGAAAGACTATAGTGTTTTCTTTGTAAGCTTACGGGTCGTACCGTGGGGTCTGATTGCAAAGTCTCAAGTTGACCAGATCACACACTCATTGCAGCTAATGCTCCTCCCTCTTCTTCAATTTTAGCTGACTCTAAGGAGTCCTTAATCCTAAATCCTTAACTTCATCACAAGAATTTCTATCTTCGGAAATTGAGTCCATCTCCGTTAACTATATACCCATCCTGGCTGCCATTATGGATTTATCCATCCCTCGTCGTACTAATTCAATGCCCATGTTGGCAGTAGGACAAAAAAGGGGACACTTCAATGACAGTCCTCCTGATACTCCTACCATTCTATCTTCATCCGGTATTCTTGCTCTATTAAGTTCTTTTCCTCCTTCGGCATTTTCGATGCCACCCAAACCAGCCAAAAAATGTCCAAATCTAATCTTTGATTGGATTACTCGATGAAACCTTATTATATTTCCGCTATAGAAATGATTTACAAAGATAATCCGACTAATTTTACACTCAATTTCACGCAACTTATTACACTTCTTGAGATCTCTTTTGTATGTATCACCCCACTACAAGAAGCTTAAAAATCCTCCAACATAGATGGTATTCAAAAGGACTTATTGCAGCTCTACATAGGTACAAGGAAAAGATCACTAAAAAATCGTATCATTAGAATCTTAAAAAAGTTAAAAGAACAGCCTACCTCCGACTTACAAGAGTATATATAAGTGCATCCTCTGATAAATCTTCTGATGTCAAATCTAATCACAGCATACATGATAAATAGAATTTCTCTCTTTCTCTCGTATTTATTCATTTTTTCTGCTCTTTGTATATTTTTACTTCATCTTTTGCCAAATTTAGACACGATATTTAATTAAGTAAGAAAACTTTATGTACTTCAAATACTAGCCCAAGTCTAGTGTGGAAAAAAAATTGTTAATAAAAAATAACCTTAAAATATCCAATCTCTATTTTAATCGAAAGGTTATCCTTACCAATTAAGAGACAGCCAAGATTCTGGCAGAAAATTTAAAATAAAAGTTTTGCAACAAATCTGGACCTAACCATATATACTCTTTTCTTCCTTCGCCCTTTCATTATTCATCCTCAGTTTCACAAGATATCAATTATCCGAACTCTCGTATAAACTATTTCGAACTAAAAGCTGCACTCAAATCCTATAAAAACACAAAAATTAGGGTTTTCTAGAATGATCTTGAAAAATTTATCGAAAATTCTTTAGGCACCAACGACCCTCTAAATGAAGCCAGTAAATTTACCACTGACATACCGCTGACAATCGTTAATGAAAGATCTTTCCCTAATCTATACTAAGATAAAAGAAAGATCATTACAAAAAACAAACGAACACAAACGGGTTATGTCATGAAGACAAATCGTTTTCGGAATCCATATTCCATCATCAGGTGTACATTATTTGAGCCACTAAATATCTGGGTAAAAACCCGTTAAAAGTTATATGTTACAATTTAGTTTACATTATTTAGTCTTATATATTAGGATGTTAAAGTTACCTGTGGATATGATAACTCCACTCTCATTTATAAAAAAAAACTGTTTCACAAATCCAAGGCAATAAAACTAACCTTCATCCTATGAATTTAGTCATCCTTCATTCCTATATCCTAACTATTTCTCCTGTCATCTTCAACAACACAGTTATCTCTGACAGTCAATTCATTTCCGACACACTTGCTAATGGGGTTGAAGACAGATTCAATAAAAGTAATAATGGCTTTTACTCCCAGTTCTTTACGCGCTCAATCTTTCTCCACCATCTCGTCAACTCCACACGATGTCACGTTTATGAACGCCTTGTTTACCGTAAATAAACTAAAATTTACCTTGTTTTTATGTACAAAATCTGCTGATGATCACGATGATTTCTTTTATTTCGTTTTAAAAAATCTCTCTAATACATCTCTCTCCAAACTTCTCGAAATTTTTATAACCTTATCTAGAACACACAAAAATTCCCAGATGTTTGGCGCAATTCTATAATCATTCCAATTAAAAAACCTGACCAACCATCTATAACTCCAATATCTTTCGTCTGATTTCTCTTACTTGTATTACCTGCAAACTTCTTGAAACAATGATCAATGAAATACTCACTTGGTTCGTTAAATAGTATAATATTATTCCCGACGCTCAATCCGGCTTCCGACGTAATCGGTCTACTATTGATAACTTTTTTATTTTTCAAACACACATTTCTTAAGCAATCTATAATTATTAACAAGTTGTCGTAGCAACTGTACTTAACGTTGAAGGGGCATTTTATTCAATCTCCAGAAAAGCAATCATTGACAAAATCTCCCACTATAATTTAAATGGTAATATTTTCTCATTTGTAAAAAAATTGAAAGAATCTTTAAAGTCCTTGCCAAGGGTAAACTTTTTAATCTCTTCCTCAAAATTAAGGTGTCCCTTTAGAATCTGCATTAAGTTTAACTTTATTCATTCTTGCCATCAACGAAATTTGCCTCCCATCAAATATGTTCAATACGCTGATGACCTAATCATTTACTGCCATGTTAAATCTGTCCCAACCTCATATAAACTTATACAAAGCCAAGTTAATAAAATTTTCCATAGGGATTTCCACTCCCTTACCCCAAATTTTATTTAACAATTCTCTACTTTCTGTTACTTATTGTAAAATTCTCGGTTTTATGTTTGACTCCAGATTAAATTGAAAAAATCAAATCTCTGAACTTAAAATCAATTGTTTTAAAAGGTTGAACATTTTTAAAACCCTCAGTCATCTTCAATGGGGTGCCAATAAAACTACTTCTAGGTCTGAGCGCTTTTCGCTTTAGTCCTATTGAGAGTGTATACCGTGAATCTAATGAACTTTCTCCTACCCAAGACGATAATCACTTCTACTTTCGTATGCTGCATCAACATCCGCAAATCCATTTAATCCCGTTCATTCCCTAATTGCCACAATGCCGTCTTCTTCCACTAACAATAACCAACACCTTATCATAAAACCTCTACCTCAATTAATTTGTCCACTACTTAAAAATATTGACCTTTTTCTGACTAGTTCATTTCCTCTACCTTTACTTCCCCTCTGGGCTAAAGATCTCCCTTCAATATATACCTGACTCACTATTTTTAACAAACTTGAATCTTCTAACCTTCTTATAAAGAAATCATCATCATCCAGCCTCAAGAGTCCACTGCTGAACATAGGCCTCTTCCTCATGTTTCCAACCCCGTCTATCTTGCGCCGCTCTCATCCAGTTTTTATTGAGTCTTCTTAAATCGTCAGTCCATCTTGTAGGTGGTCGACCGACGCTTCTCTTGTCTTCCCTTGGCCTCCATTCCAATAACCTCTTTGTCCATCGCCCATCTGTCATTCTGGCTATGTGTCCTGCCCATCTCCATTTTAGTGATCTCCTTTATAAAGAAAGCATTTTTAGAATTTAATTCTCTATACAGATGCTTCTAAAACTACCACTGGTATTGGATGTGCAGTAGCCACTAAACATGAACTTGTAAGATCATCTTAGTTACCCTTAATATGCAACGTTTGCACAGGTGAACTATATAGTATTGTGTTGGCTTTTAAATGCATCTCACATCAAGACAGACATATTGTCAATTATTCAGATTAACGCTCATATATCCATTTAGTCAATAAAATTTTCACTGAGCACCTATTAGTTCAAAACATTTATGACATAATACCAAAATCTCTCTGCTTACGATGCAACAGTCTCTCTCATATGGCTGCCTTCTCACACCGGAAAAACTGGTAATAAAACAGCAGATCATTTTGCCAAAGAAGCTACCAACCATGGGGTGACTGAAGTCACTCCAATTCAACTAGCTAACGAATCTCGAAATTCGATTTTAAAAAGTCAGTAGAGCATACTTGACAAAACTTAGAACAAAAGAGCAAAACAACTTTTCATAAACTTCAATCTTTTATTGGTCATCTCTCCCTAGACTTCATAACTAGAAGAGAAGCATCGACTATTACAAGACTACAAATCAACCATACCAAACTTACCAACCGCAAACAATTTACCAACCTGGATAAAGCACTGGACTTGAAACCTACTCTAAGGAACTAAAGAATTGTCTACCTCTTTCTCAACTGTAAATTGTATATGTTGATTATGATACTTGAAAATGTTGACTATTTCAATAATTTTGTGTTTAGAAAGTGCCAAAACTAAATCATCTACATATCTTTAAAAAAAGGAATGAAAAAAGTGCAATTGTTGATACAATCACTGATAACATCATCCATGACATAGCTACTTTCCTATCTAAAAAATATCAGTTATCCTTTTTTTCAGTTGTGTTAATAATAATATTGTTGTAGGTAATGCTTCATTGGAAAGTCTGGAGCTACCCGATTTAAAAAAAAAAAATTTCTATGCAGTAAGCATTTTGTCCAAAAATATCTAAATGCAAACCAAAAAAATATAGTGAGGTAGAAGAGGAAGGTTTGTTAACGACACCACGCGTTTTTCATACGTATTCGATAGCAAAATAACCTCAACCAGTGCCAATAGTTTTTTGCACTACATACATTGCTTATTTTAGTTCATGAAAACAATGTTACAATCAATTTCTATAATTATTAATGTAAACAATTTTGTTTTGTTTTTTCACCTTGAATTATTATTTCGTTAATATTGTCTATGTGTAGATATTAGAATTTTGATAAGTGGTATACAGATTCGGCAAATTTTCAACTACCATATACGTTATTCAGTATGTGGAACAAAGATAACACTTAATTGTTTGAATAGAAGTGAGAGGCAGTCACCATCTCGATGGAGTAGGTATGACTTTTAAACAGTGTTGCTATTATTTCTGTTACATCTTTCCTTCTAAAATTTTAGTCCGATACATGAGTCTAAAATAATATTTAAATCCACTACAGTTCATTGTAGAATAAAAATTAATATTGTCGCAAAAAAATTCAAATACAGTAGCCACGTAATTGTTATTTTCTAATCGATTTTATCAATTACTTTATTAGTTAACAAAGAACAGTGATTTAAGTAATTTATGTGTGGCAACAGAGCATTGTTCCCCTGAAGAGTTTAAAATTTTAAGCAACGCCTTCTTTTACAGTGCGAAGCGGCATAAAAACACACCGATAACCGATGACCCATGGTACAATGAATACACAAGGTATGATACATAATGTTCCAAAATCGGTTCGCTTTCGCGCATGACGTAGTCAAGATCGCTTATTCCCGCAACATTTGAATGTAGTTGTATAGGAAAGACTTTTAATTTTAAGTTTTTTTATATAATTTGGCTAATTTAATTATAGTAATTATAAAGAGATGATAAAATTATGTTATTATAATATTTATCCTTTATAAAACATAGATATCCTTAATAAGACAAGTTTTAATTATCTTTTATTACACGTAGGTACAGGTTAATTAACTTATACTCCAGAGTTCGATATTTCAGATGTTTAAAAAGATACAGAAAAGTGGTAATGGAGGTACACAAAATTTGTACGTATATATACCTACTAAACTAAATACAAAATCAAAATAAATAATGACAAAGTCAACTTTATTTATATCGAATGAGCTAGCTGGCCATCGAATATGAGTGTAGTGAGGGCACACAATATTGCACAACATTTAAAATGACATTCTTGTAATATTCACACATAAAATTATCTTGGTATTGTTTATAATAATGATAACATTGTATATTTTAATAATGATAACATGATTTAACAAAGAAAAATATGTTATTTTGGAAGATGCTAAATTGATTTCCTCCGAAACAGTTCTTATTGCAAATTGCATAGCAGGCTGAGGCTAATTTCTTACTTAACAAATCGATATGAAAAAACCATTTAAGGTTTTATGACTAATAATTAATAAAAATAAAGATTTAGACTTACGTCGTTGACCTAGAAGTAGTAAGAAGCTGCTCAACATACTTTTTGGACTCTCTGTGTTCGCCTCCTTGTACGCGTTTCTTTTGGTTGGTTAAAAGGGTAGCCGATGTTGATTTAGGCAAATAAAGACTAGGTACTGCCTCATGTTTGAGTTTTAGACCCTTTTTAGAAACGTAATTTAAAAGTTCCTGTTGTAGATTTCTTTGGTAATCTTCAGTTTTAAAATGTGTATAACAAATTCTTGCAGTATTACAATTAAAATTATCCTAGCTACAACAAGATACAATCCACAGTTTTCTGGTCACGCTATCTTTAGGAAATGTATGAAACCTAAAGATTTTATCTTCATTGTCACTATTGCAACAAGCAATTGCACAGCGTACTTTGAAAAAGGTACAAAACCAGATATACAATGGCAAATAAAAACTTTCAGTTTTACAAAAAAATACTATACAGTATAAATAAATAGTAACTAAACACCATTTGTATAAAGACACATGTATAAGCATATATCTAAATTATTTTTCTATTATAAAATAGATGACTCAGTCAGTATTGAGATATTTTATAATATATTTATTATCTCATAACTTGCAATTTGCAATAGTCACCATTGATAACCGATATTATTGTTGAACTTTTGTTTTTATACAAGCTTTCTGTCTTGTCGGTGTAAAGTCGTCTGAAGTCGATATTTATTGTGTTTTGCGTTTGAACTAATTCGTGTCTTATTTTCATATTATTATATTGTTTGATAAGTAAATTTTGCATATAATAATCGGTAGGTTATAGTAATGTGTATATTTTTTATTTTACTAAATTTCATTATAACTCATCTAAAATACCATATTGAATTGTAAAACAGATTTTTCTCTATTGTACTCTATTTTGTTTTTATTTCAGTAAAACTGCTTGGAAGTGAGTGACAGTGAATCAGAATAAGCAAATCTACTACTATTTACCTATTCACAGTATTTCCTCTGCAGAAAATTTTTAAATTTCAAGGGATTTGCATACAAAAAGAGTACTTATATTATTAGTATATGTATGAAAACAAAAATAAATATTTTGCCTGAATCTCTAGGAGATGTAAAGGTTTTACGCTACTGAAAATATATTTTTTATTCAATTATAACCAAAACAAAACATTTAAAAAAAAATTAGATCACTTTTTAACCATAATTTCAAAATTAATGTGTACGTTAAGCTGTAATAATGGGTTCGAGGTGGTTCAGGCGATCTTAACTACGTCACACTCCTGGGCCAGCTGTCAAATGTCATGCGCAATATCATACCTTGTATATTCATTGTACCATGCCGATGACCGACATGATACAAATACAAACAGATAAGATACCGCGCATGTAGGCGTGGCTTATGTGACGTCAGCTTGTGCTAAATTTCGGCATATTGTGTTTTGATATTTATGTACATTTACGGTTCATAGCCAATATTTAGTAAAATAATATTTTGAAAGTGTTAAAGGCTTTAAATTTTTCGCAATATGATGTGTGCAGTGTATGGTTGTGCCGTTGACAATATGTGCAAGAGTTTTGTACCCGGTACAGCATTTTATAGCTTTCCAAAAGACAAGGAAATGCAAGCTGTTTGGAAACATTTGTATAAACGCCAGGATAGTTTTAATGTTAAATTTGCTCGTGTTCGCTCTAAGCACTTTATTGAAAGTGATTATGAACGTAATTTAAAACATGAATTGCTGGGGTATACACCAGCAAAACATCGTTCTTTACAAAAAGACGCTGTTCCGTCAATAAATTTATCTAAACCAAATAAGCAGAACGAGAACGCGAATTTTGATAGAACGAACCGGCAACATAAAAGACAACAAAAAAGACTTATGGATGATTTATTAAATGGGTACGTGATATTTATTATATTGAAGTGCTAAATAATCATGTCTAATGATTTCATTGCTAAGAATTTGTTTTTGTAGAGCGAAACTTTGTAACAATAGTGGAAACAGTTTTGATGATGGTGCGAAGGCTGGTGATTCTTGTTTTATTCCCGAGAATGTTGTTTTGGAAGAATTACATACTCGTCAAAGTATTGGCTTAGTTTGTAGTTAAAAATACCTAACTAGCACAGATACTATCTTAACTAGTCTGTGTTTTTTGACATCTAGAATATATTATGGTCCTGTATACTTTAACTCTAATGACTTGTTTTAAGGGTTAGGGTTAATACTGAAGAAGATAATCGGGACAAAATAATACTTGGCCTAAAACTGCACCATACTGAAGACGACCAATAATCAGATATAGGTTTACCTTCCGTCTTATGCAGCACATATTTTTCTTTGTTGCAAGCTACGCCGATATCTATCTTTATAATATATATATATATATATATATATATATATATATATATATATATAAAGGTAGGAGATAAAATAATTATAACCATATTTTAGCATATCCTGAAGAAGCGAATAAATTTTGCGAAAGCTAAATAAAAGAACAAACATTTTTTCATTTCGATAACAAACAAATTTTTACCTATAATTATAAAATTTCCTAAAACTTATTTACAAATAATATTTTTCTATAATTCTTAAAAACTAACAAAAACCTCTTTCTAAAATCTCTTCTATTGTCTTTAATCACTGCATTAATGTATTTGGAAAACCCGGTTCAATTGTCTTTGGATTTCACTTAAAATTATGCGGGTCACAAGTATAACAAAGAAATAATTTATGTATAGCTTACATTTTGTTTAGTACGGGTAATCCAAGAATTTAATAACTTTCCTTCTTCGAAATGTTTGTTGGTTATTATCCTACTTATCTGAATTATTTTAATGTTTTTGAACTTTGAAATATTTTAATCAACCCAATATTTTTCTCGATTTTGCATATCATAACAATATATATATATATATATATATATATATATATATATATATATATATATATATATATATATATATATATATTGTGTATGAAAATCACATTCCACGGTTTGCAATTTGTGGCATTCGGCCATGGCTCGCTCCATCAAACTTCACTCTCATGGAAAAAGTGTTATTTTCTACAATATACTAGTTTAAATATTTAAGCTTAAATTCACGTAGTAAATAAAACATCTACTAAATTATATTAGAATCTCAACAGTTCGTTTCAGCATGGATACATTTTGAAAATTTAGCACAAGGTGACGTCATGCGCGAGATGTACGAGTTTAGTGCGTGGCAATATCATATCTTGTATCCTTATATCATGGATGACCGACAGTAATTATCGGACATTGATGGGGTGCAGTTCTTTGCATAAAATTATTTCGTCGCCAACTTTCCGTTAGTAAATCTTTAAGAAAAACTCAAACACTTATAGATATTCGAGTTTTAACTATAATTTTTGTAGATTTTTAGCTGTGGTAGCTAGGAAATAAAACAATAATTAACTTAACAAACATTAACTAAATATAAATATTATTTTTATAAGAAAAAAACCAATCAAAAAAATTATTCTAAATAATTAAAATTAAATACATTTTAAAAAAATCTCTAACCAATTAAATGTTCAAACAAACCACCATTTTAACCTAAACAAAATCCGAATCTATCAATTAAAGCAAGTCTCATTGCATTTAGCTGATTTGGTTGTACTCGACTACAAAGTTGAACAATTTTTTCTTACAATTCTGCTAAATTGGTGGCTCGTTCGAATTCATGCCGATATAATTTTGATTTTAGCATTCCTACGAAATAAAATACCAAAGGTGCTAAATCTGGTGATCTAGGGGGCCATTTTATTGTTCCTCGTGTAGAAATTATTCGTCCAGGATATGTTTGTTCCAAATAATTTGTAACTTCGATTGCATTATGTGCTGGGCAACCATCCTGTTGAAACCAAACATCATCGAAGTTGACCGCAAGGTTTCAAACTGCTGGAATAATCTGATTGCGTAATAAATCTAGATACTTTCGTCCATTCAGATTTCCCGTAATAAAAAATGGACCAATTATATTATCGTTATAAATGCCAGTCCACACATTTAATTTCTTTGGGAATTGTGTTTTCACAGCAATACTCAAATGTTTCTTTTCCCTAGACCAATAGCGGACGACAGATGGATTATGACGTTTATGGATTGTGAATGAAGATTCATCGGAAAACATTTTTTAAAAAGTTATTGTTTTTAAAAAGCAGCAATAAATAACTGTATTATTTCTACAATAGAATGGTTCCCATAATACCATTTCACCATTTGAATCTTTTCTTTTTGAAAATACAGTAGAACCTCGATAGGTCAAACCTCAATAACTTAAAAACCTCTATAACTTCAAAAAATTATATGTTCCCTTCCCATCGGAGCCCAAAACCTCTACAACTTAAAATACACAATCTCGATAACTTAAATAAATAATATCAATATTGGCCCTCAGTAACTTAAAGAAATGTTTTCACAATCTCTATAACATAAAATTGTTTACCAATGACAGCTGAACAGCAACAGCTTCCTGTATCATAAGTTTTGATCACTGTTCTAGAAACATCGATTTAGGTACTGTGTGATACCTTGCTTAAAATGAGTTCAAAAAGAAAATTTACAACGCTAACATATGCTGATAAATTAAAAGCTATAGAAGCAGTGAAAAATGGATTCAGAAGAAAAGAAGTTGCGGCTCTGTTTGGAATACATGAGAGTACATTATCAATCATCATAAAAAAAGAAACCGAACTATTGAAAAAACAAGAATCAGGAGACAAAAATTGCCGAATTCCCTAATTTGGAACAGTGTTTGTTTACGTGGTTAAAACAGTATCAAAACAAAAACATCAGTATCAGTGGACCCATACTGAAAGAAAAGGCTCTAGAGTTCGCTAATTCACTAAAAATCGATAATTTTAAAGCCAGCAATGGCTGGTTAGAGAATTTCAATAAACGAATGATTTAACCTTAAAAAAATGTGCGGCGAAAGTACGAGCGTAAGCAAATCAGTCTGCCAAGAATGGAAATCTGACTTGCATAATTTAGTGAATAATTATGATCCCAATGATGTTTTTAATGCTGATGAAACTGGTCTGTTTTTTAAATGTCTTCCCGAAAAAACATTAACATTCAAAAATAAAAAAAGTCATGGAGAAAAACACAGCAAGGAACGACTTACGATTCTGCTTTGTGCAAATTCTACGGGCACAGAAAAACTCAAACCTTTAATTATATAGGTAATAAGTAAAAAAAACTCGGTGTTTTGCAGGTTTAAAATCACTACCCATGGATTATGAAGCCAATAAAAAAACATGGATGACAGCAGAACTTTTTAAAAAATGGCTGATTAATATAGATTAGCAAAGGGCAACTTGAAATAGAAAAATTGTTCTGTTCATCGACAACTGAACAGCACACGGGGACATACCACCATTAAAGGCAATCAAAGTACAATTTCTTTCACCAAACACAACATCACAACTTTAACTTTTGGATCAGGGTATCATTAAAAATTTTAAAACATTATACAGAAAAGAAGTTGTTAGAAGAATGATAGCTGATATGGAGCAAAATACGATTTCTTCTATCAATGTTCTTCAAGTAATGAGGATGATGGACAAAACATGGCAAAACGTAACACTCCTCACAGTGAAAAACTGCTTTAGAACCTGTGGTTTTTCTTCAGAACCTCAAGAAATCTTTTTGAAGAGGAAGATAATAATGACCCTGAATAATGGAATAACAACATGTACTGTATTTAAAGTTATAAAGACGATGAATTTAATGACGACCCACAAACTTCATCTAAGAGCATATCAATCAACGAAGCAAGAGTGCTATAATGACTGTACGATCATTTATAGAGCAGTGTAGAAACATAAAAGATAACGTATTTTCTTGTCTATGTTATTGAAAATCAAATCGATTTAGAATCTATGAATTGTTTAAAACAAAAGAAAATCACAGACTTTTTTTAGTAGACGATACCTTTAATTATTGCTTTAACTTTTTGTAACGAATATAATAAATGAATGTAGTGTATGTAGTAATGTAGTGTATAATAAATAAACCGGGGACATAAATGCGAAGTCTAGACAATGGGGTTCCCCCATAAACGACAAAAAGGGGGAACTCTGGAATGAATGGATAGCCCAGGCTGGCCTCCAAGTGCTGAACAACAATAAGCCAACCTTCGTACGGGGGGCCAGCCAATCACACATTTACATCACATTCGCGAGCGAAGGGCTATCCAGGAATGTGTACGGGTGGGATGTACTCGACGATCAGCTCTTCACCTACCACCGATATATACAATTTGAGGTAAAGGTTAAAGGGGGGATAAAGCGGTCGATAGGTACAGCAAAATCATATTTCAACAAAAACAAGTACCTATCGGAGGTCAGAAAAATAAATGAAGATGAGATTTCTGACCTCGGCCAACTTCGAACAGCTCTACAAAATGCGGCAAAATTGGCTACCGAGAAGAAGAAACATGGAAAAAAATCCCCCTATTGGTGGACAGATGAGATAGAAGATCTACGGGAGAGATGCCTCAGAGCTCGAAGGAATTATACGAGAAGCCAGGGCAACCTCGAGCTTAAAGATACATACAAGGATTTGAAGAAAAGATTAAATAATACAATAAAAAAAGAGAAAAAAGAAAAGTGGCAGACCCTGATAAAAGCACTCGACGAGGATATATGGGGTGATGCATACAAAATCACAATGAAGACCTTAAAGATAATGGCCCCATATAGACTCGACGAAGACCAGCGGATGAGATCAGCTGAACTCCTCTTTCCCACCAAGGACATGCCAGATTTCACCAAGGTTTTCCCAACCATGATAGAGGAGTTCACAGAAGAAGAGGTGAAAACCGCTGGTCAGGATACGAAGACAGGGAAAGCTCCCGGCCCTGACGGGCTGCCACCAGAGGCAATAAAGATAATAGCAACTGAGAAACCAGGTTTGATCAGAAGAATATTTAATGATCTACTGCAGAAACAAGAGTTTCCCAAGGACTTGAAGGAGGCAAACTTGGTTCTACTCCTAAAGCCCGGGAAACCCCCTGATTCACCGACCTCTTATCGTCCAATATGCCTTCTGGACTGCCTTGGTAAGTTTTACGAAAGACTTATCAAGAAGAGGCTGGAAGGCATGTTGGAAGATGAGAGAGTCTTATCAAACCAACAGTACGGATTTAGGAAAGGCAGATCGACAATCGACGCCGCGACCTGGATAAGGAACGCGGCCAAATCAAGCAAGAAAAGATGGGTGGTTCTTGTTCTGTTGGACATAAAAAATGCTTTTAATTCAGCAAACTGGGGCCTCATAGTAGACCGAATAGTCGAAAGCGGGGCTCCGGAATATATGTCCAATATAATAAAGGACTACCTTTTGGAACGATCCGTATGCATATCTAAGAAGAAAAAGAAACAAATGACCGCGGGAGTACCCCAGGGGTCAGTCCTGGGACCCTTACTCTGGAACATGTTATACAATGGGGTACTAGAAATTCACAAGCAGAGACAAGGAGTCAAAGCGATAGCATACGCAGACGATCTAGCCTTATTGGTTGAGGATGATAAGAATTGGGGCATAACAGAAAATGTAAATAAAGCAATAAACACGACCGCGGCGTGGATCGAGAAGAACGACTTAAAATTAGCAGTAGACAAAACAGAGATAATAATTCTGAGAGGACCAAGGAAAAGGGATGACTTGGTTTTCAAATATCAAGGCTCCGAAATAAGACCCCAAAGAACAGTCAAGTATCTCGGTATTACTTTTGACGACCGACTTACCTTTGGGCAGCACATACAAGAAGCATGTCGAAAGGCGGAAGGGAGGACCTCAGCATTGAACAAATTATTGCCAAACATAGGGGGGCCCGGATCTCAGAAGAGATCAGTTATGTTACAATCAATATTATCGATCATCTTATACGGGGCCCCCGTGTGGCACGAGGTCCTCCAGATGAAGAAATATAAGGACATGCTCCTTGGGGCTCAAAGGAAACCTCTGATCAGGGTGTGCAGGGCGTACAGAACTGTATCTACCATTGCCTTACAGGTAGTGGCTGGTTCTGTACCCGTGCACATCCTGGCCAGGGAAAGAGCTTGAATGTATCAGAGGGGCAACGGGGCGGTTGGTTCAGGGCCGCAAGAAAGAGCCAGAAGCTTGGAGATGTGGCAGAGGGAATGGGCAGCTGAAGTCGAAAAGGCGGCCTGGACGAGGTCCCTGGTCCCGGATGTAGTGAGATGGTACGGGTGTCGGCATCGGCGCGTCAACTACTACTTCACGCAGTTTCTGACGGGGCACGGATCGTTTCGGAAATACATCCACAGAATCGGTAGGTCCGGAGACGATCTATGTCCTGAGTGTGGAGTGGTGGACGATGCGCAGCATGTTGTTTTCGACTGCCCTGCATACCACACGGGGCGAAACGAACTGCAGCTGAGCCTGGGATCTCCACTAGGCGAGCCTCACGAGCTGATCGATAAAGCCATCGACAGTAAGCACGATTTCGAACTGATCATTGCCTTTGTTACAAAAACCATTAAGCACAAGGAAGAGAAAGAGAGGCGGCTGCAGATGGATTGACCGCTATATTTATTTACTGTTTTAAAAAATGTGTTATTTATTTACTTATTTTATTGCATTTTATTTATTCAAGTTACTTTCGTTTTTACTATATCTTATCTATACCAATTTTAGCTGTTGTTTTTATTTTTATTTTATCTACATTACTTTTAACTTATTTTTTATCTATTTTTATTTATTAATTTATTTATTTTACTTCATTGTCGGGGCCGCGGGACATGGGACGGGAAAAGACTTTTTACATCCAATCCCGTCGGATGTCCCGATACCCCGAAAATTAGTGAATGAGGGTATGAATGCGGAACTGAATTGATGAAAGTACGAATGAATGGTGTTACTGTTAATTGCCAACTGGTTCTACTCGTTAGTTTTAATGTGGAAGGGGTGGCAACCAGGCTGTCTCGCCAGAATGAGGATTGAGCAGGACGGTAGCTTCACCTACCAGTCTCGCCCGATCCTTGTGCTGGTGAGGGAGGCCGGGAGGCCGTCAAATCCATGTAATGCACGCTAAAAGTGCCAGAGGGAAGTTAAGAGTAAGGCTGATGGGCCAGATATGCTCGCTAAGAGCGGTTCCGGGCCCGTCGGTTGGAGAAAGAGGGGGTGGTTTAGTCGGTAGGCGGTCTCGTCACGCGGTGAAGCGTAAAAGATTGAATCCGACACACCTGGGTAAAGGGCTAACACCCGATCCCAGACGGTCTTTAGAAGATTCCACCTCCCAAAAAAAAAAAAAAAAGTGTATAATAAATGCCTATATTTTAATGAACTTCTGACCTATATTAATCCATCACAACATAGACCCTTGATAACTTAAAACCTCTATAACTTAAAATATTTGGTTTTTCCCTTGGAATTTAATTTATCGAGGTTCTACTGTATACGCTTGGCATGTTAATTATTTGTTTTCAACCTTTTACCACGACAGCTAAAAATCAAAGAAATAGACCTTACCTTATTGACCTTAAACCTGCTGTACAGATAAGGACCGCCTATTCTTTTGAGGGGAAGTCGTAGAGAGGGCAAATGGTTTATACTATTTGTCTGTCTACTGAAGTGCGTTATTTATTTAGCTCACGCTGTTGTCGCATCTCAATTTCTCAATTCAGTATTCTTTGTTAATTAATGAAGTAATGATATAATCGTTTAAAAAATAATACTTACATGATTACTTCATGTAATGTTCGTTGGGGCAATATTAATTTTCATTCTGCTATGAACTATAGTGGATTTAAACATTATGTTACACTCATGTATCCGACTAATGTTTTAGAAGGAGTTATGTTACAGAAATTTCGCAACACTGTTTAAAAATTAGACTCGCTACTCCAAGTGCGTGGATTGTGTCTCACTCGTATTCAAACAATTAAGTGTTATCTTTGTTCCACATACTGATTAACGTATACAGTAGTTGAAAATTTGCCGAATCGGTATAACTATTAAAATAATGCGAATTTAATTTTTGCAATATCTATCACTTTGTCATTTAAAATTGTTTCATTAATAAACAGCTCAAATCGAGCGAGTTGATTGAAAAAAACATTCTCATTTATGTAAACAGAAATACAAAAATGGTGTTTATATCATAAAATACATAAATAAATAAAATAAAGGATACTATTTATTAAAGTGTTGTTAATTATTATTCCTTTCATTCCAACACATAGATTAATTTTTCCCTAAATATGTGTTGCCTCTTGTTGTGGCATATCGATGTGTTTATTTGTTTCAAAAGCATTATCAAAAGACCATACCCATAAATTTACTATATTTTCAAACGTCATTTTAAAGATTAAAAGATTGAAAATTTAATTTTCTCACGACATACATAAAACCATTGTTTAAAAAGATTTTTTTTTTACTAACTTTTTTTTAACTACTTTTTTTACTAAAAAATAAATCTCCGCATTAGTGTTCTAAGACGATAGCAATCGAGTCTATTTCAATTAAATATTTTATCCTTTTCTAGCAAATCATATAACCAAATTAAATATCTGGTAAACTAATAAAAATTTAAAAAAAGGCAGCATTTACCTCCTTCATTTAAATAGATTACTAACCGATTTAGATTTAGCAAGTCTCAAAGTATAAAAACAATTTGAAATATTTGCTCGAAATAGTCAAGTTATCTTTCTCTTTCACTAGACGCATACAACGATAATAACAATAAGCATTTTATTAAAGTCTTATATTTTCTTCAGAATCTGGCATCCGTGTACACGTTTGCATTAATTATGAGACAGGTAAAAATATACTCGAATAGAATCCTGCAAAGAATTAAGTTTCTGTTAATAGTTTTTTAAATTTATGACTAGAGGCCGCCACATAACGGCAGACTAAAAGTCAAACGTTTGTTCCATAAGGATTGTCTAACTAGTCCTATTTAAACAATGCAATTAGACTATTAAATAATGGCGATATATATTTCAATAATAAAGAAATCAGTCTCGCCTAAAATGAGATTTAATGATTTCGTTGAATTAAAAGGGTGCTTTAATAATTTTGTTACTAGTTAAATATATTAACATCCACTGAGTGATACTATCTTACTTAATTGTCACTTCTCTGGCAACTTAGATTCGAGATAGTTGATCTGTATCATAAGATGTATCAGATAGTGGTGACACATGAAAATGATCATGTATTTATATATAGTGAAATAAAAAAACAAGAGAGCAGCGGCAGGGGTGGGATGAATAGTGCACACCTAGACCAGGGAAACCTGATCATAAAGAACACTATTAGTTGAGATAAAAGAAAAAAGCCAAAATTTAAAAACGATAATAAATGTATTTAGCCCAAACGATGACGACTCAAGTTATAATAAGGATAAATTCAGGGAAGAATTAGCGTTGGTAACATAACAAGAAAAAGAGAATATATATATTTAGTAGGCGACTTTAATAGCAAAATAGACGTAAATAACCAGGAATATAAAGAGGCATTAGGAAAATATGAAGAAACAGCACGAAATGAAAGTGGCATAATAATGCTAAACTTCTGTATGATTCACAATTTAGTAATAACTAATATATTTTTTGAAGACAAAAATATCCACAAGTACACAAGAGAAGTTAAACGTAGATAAGAGAAATTAAAAATGGAATACATGCTAGTAAAAAAAATAGGATCAAAAAATCAAAAAAACATAAGAAAAGTAATAGACACAAAAGTTAGAAGGGGTCTAGAAATAGAAAGTCACCACTATTGTATTTAGTGTTATTGAAAATAAAACAAAATGAGTCAGATAATAATAACAATAATACAGTGCAAGAAAAGAAACAAGAATATGAAACTATTAAGTTATATAAATTCAGAAATAAAAAAAATACTGAGAAGTACCAGATGGCCATAAATCAAAAGCTAGGAGTACTTACTAAAGAAAAGTGTCGAAACGTAGAACAACTATGGAACTACTTCAAAGAGGTTTTAATAAATACAGCGACATAAGTACGTGCAACAAGTAAGAAGAGCAATAAAAGAAAGCAAGCTGCGTAGTGGAATGAAGACGTGAAACAACAAATTGAAAGAAAGAAAAATGCTTGGAAATAAATTTACAAAATGAAACATGCTCAGATTACTCCAGTCGTCAAAGACAAAATGCCACTGAACCTCTAAAAATCATACTGACAAGCCAAATTTTGCCGAGTATATTAATTTTGGGACATTAAAAAAGATGCAAAAACAGTTACCACTTTCACGCTCAAACTTCTCCTAAAACCGCCCTCGCAGGGGAGTAAAAACGCAAAAAAATCAATTTATCAAGAATCTGTACACTGTAGAAAAATATGTTTCAAATAAAAAGGGTAGCTGAGATAATTTCCAATAAAAATTTTTATAAGCATTATTTGTGTAGAATGAACCGTTCTTTTAGAAACAATGCTTGAAACGACCATCGATTTTGCATGTCAGTTACGCGCTCGATTACTTGATTAATCAATGTTCATTAAAATTTATATCAGCTCGACGGTAAAAATTCGATATATTTTGATTCAAGCGACCTATAATACTTTAAAGGTAAAGAGTTCAGCTTGTGTTTGAAGTTTTTGTAGTTTGACGCAAATAAACTCGATTTTATACAGGTGTTAAATAAATAAACGTGGCGCGATTTTTCCATTTTTTCTGATTCTCACGAGATCAATACAATCGATTCCTTTTATTGACTGGTCACTATAAATTTTCGATTACTACAGCCTTTAAAACCTATAGCATGAAATTTTAGTTTTAAGTTTAGGCAACAAATGTGAAGCATTCGAAATAAGCTTAAAAAACGCTGGAAATTTCACACAACAAGCGATCTAAAACATTTAAAACTTTTTTTTTCAAATTACACTATAATACGTACTATAATTATAGTACGTTTTTCAAAAGAACAAAACTTCTGTAATCAACTACACCCAAAACTACTTCCCGTGACGTATGATTGTTTGTAATGTAAAACATTAAATTCTGCGGTTTTTATTCATATTTCATTTCAATTACCACAACTCAAAATTGAAATTTTATGTCATAAGTTCTAAAGATTGATCTCTAAAAATGGAAATTTTACTACAACTGGTCAATGAAAGTGATCAATTTTATTGATCTTACGAGAATCGTAAAAAATGCCAAAAATCCTAGTCTTTAAAATGCGTCTTGAGTTTTGTTGATAGGACATTTGGAACAAAAGATATCGAATGTTTACCGTTGAGCTGATACAAATTTTATTGAACATTGATTTCTGGCGCGTAACTGACATGCAAAATCGACGGTCGCTTCAAGTGTTGTTTCTTAGAGAACGGTTCATTCTACAAAAAATGCTTATCAATATTTTTGTTTAAAATTATCCCAGCTACATATTTTATTCGAAACATTTTTTTCTACGGTGTACAGATTCTTGGTAAATCGATTCTTTTTTTTTTGTTTTTACCCCCCTGCGAAGGGAGTTTTAGGGGGAAGCCCGGAGGTCAAAGTGGTAAACGTTTTTGCATATTCTTTGGGGTCCCAAATTTAATATTCTGTGCAAAATTCAGCTTGTTCCTATTATTTTTAGGGGTCAACTCTCGGACGAATTGGCAGAGAAAGCTATTAAAAAAATATAGAAGATTAGTATACGAATTTGTTACAAAAGCAAGAAACCAAAAGTGGACATATTTGGACAAAAGATGGAAATAAACAGTAAAAATAAACAGAAATTGTTCTATAGAGTATTTAAATCAATGAGAAAAGGACAAATTCAAGACATAAAAAAATAAAGTTCAAAACTGGCGAACTTCTCACAAACCAAAATATAATAATAAACAGATATAGAGAATATTTCTAATAGATGCTACAAACACACTTCTATCAAAAATTAAATATTCTGTTGAATCAAAGAATAGCAGATAATACTGTAGATCCAATAACCATAAAGGAGCTGCGAAACGCTATCTCAGAAATGAAAAATGAGAAGGCACCGGGGTATCATAGACTAACTAGTGAAATGATTTTGATGAGTTACTAAAGATACTGAAGATACTAAAGACACTAAAGAAACTAAAGATGAATCTAAAAGATATTTAATACCATAATGGAGAGAAGAACAGATACAAATTAACTGGCAGAAGGTTCAGAGATTACCGATTTATCAAAAAAGGGGATAGAACGTATTGTAACATTACAGAGAAAAAAAAACTCTTAAGTACTGCCAATAAAAATATAGGAAAAAATATTTAACACAAGAATAACCGAAAAACTTGACAGCACACTTGATGAATCACAAAGCGGAGTCAGAAAAGGCAGAAGCACCCATGATCATATATTTACCATCAAGCAAATATTATAAAAATATCAGCAACATAAAAAAGATGAATGTATCGTATATAGACCTTAAAAAGGCTTTTGACATGATACCAAGACAACAATTATGGGACATATTAGAAGAGAGAGGTATTAATAACAAAATGATAAGGGTAATTAAGAATAACTACGATAGCAATATCAACTATCTCATAAGTCAAAACAGAACATCAAAACCATTTACTACAAACCAGAGTCTGACACAAGAACAAGGATGAAGTCCAACGCTATTTATAATATACATTGATGAGATAATTATGGCATGTAACGTAAAAGTGAAAAAAATTCAAGTGAGTTATAAAAATTTAAGAAGAGTAGAATATACCAAAAGGAGCATTCGCTGACGAAGTTGTCATATTAGCCGAAAATGATAAACAACTACAAAGAAATATAGAAATATGGAATGAAGTACTAAAAAAATATAGAATGCCAATTAATAAAAATAAAACAAGAGTTATATTGAGAGGAGAAAATGAAGAAGAAGAAAGGATAAATATCAAAATAGAAGAAGTAAATAGAGAACAAGCACGAAACTTTTAATACTAAGGAGTAGAATTAAAAGACAATGGAAAACAGGAAACAGATATTAATAATAGAATTTAGAAAACGATGAACCTATACTATGACATGAGAAATAAATTCATAAATAGGTCTTAAATTACAAGAATATATAAAAAGAAGGCAACTCAGTTGGTGGGATCATCTTCAGAGAATGGAGAATACAAAACCGGTGAAAGAAATTTGGCAGACAAAAACACAAAGAGGAAGGAAGAAAGGTAGACCACGACAAACATAAAATAGAACCCAAGAAAATATTATCGAAAAAAGGGAAACAACATGGACAGATGCAAGGACGCTGCCTAGAAATAAGAGGCAATGGGTCAAATTTGTACACAATGAAAATATACAGTTAAATATAGTTATAGACTACAAGGCCATGGGACATTTTCATGGGGTCATTTGACCAAGCATGAAGCATATACAGTGAGGAGTGTCTTACCACCCGGCAAAATAGCGGAAAGGATAGAAGACAGATTAAGTTGTGAGATGATACGAGATAAAGCTAGTTCTTGACGTGGCTATTTGACTTCGGTCATAATTATACGGATGACCTCGAAAATACTTTATTTTAATAATTTCTGATGTTAGAATAAATGATTGAATAAATTAAGATATATTATAGTAAAAAACATTAATTAGTAGCGATTTTAAATTATAAATCTTTAAGTTTATTTAATAATAAAAATAACTTAACTGAAATATTTGACTTAACTAAAGGTAGGTATGTTCTGTCCGAAAACAATTATTGTATGTGGAATTGGTGTAATAGTTAGAGACGTGATCTATTGTCAAGATGATTGGGGTTCAATTCACACCAAGGATAAAATTTTTGTTTTACTCAATGAAAAAATAATAGAAAATATGATACATATTAGGTAACAAGTTTTCTTCGAAAAACTTAATATTTACAATTTATTCTTATTCCAATGTTATAAAATAGAAATACAAAATAATTCAAATTCAATTCCAGTTTTACAGTCTTCAGTTGTGAAAGCAAAATAATCCGGTGAAGACTGTTTAATGTCAAATCCATCACTAAATTCTCAGTGTTAATATTTTCAAAATATTAATCATAAGATTTTCAAAACAATTGACAACATTGGAATGGATTATCAGACATGATTAGACAACAATTTATAAATATGTTTCCAAATAGGCCGGCTCCAGCACTATCAACAATTCGGTCTATTATACGTATTTCTTTTTATATATGGATCCGTGTTCGCTCCAAGAAGAGTTCGTAGACGAAGGGAGGTAAATCCAGATTTGGAACTAAGGAACACTTTGGTTTGTGCAAGTATTGAGCAAAACCCTACCCAATCAACATCTCGTCTCGGAGAACAATATGGAATTTCAAGATTTAGAGTAGGTAAAATTTTGAAAAGACATGGATATCGTCCCCATAAACTTCATAAATCCAACGAACAATTCCCTGGGGATCAATATAGACGTTTAGAATTTTGTCAAACTGCAATGGAAATGCCACATGAAGATGAACATTTTTTAGAGAACGTTTTGTTCACCGATGAAGGTACGTTTTCATTGCATGGCCGTCACAATTCAATGAATGCTCGGTATTGGTCTCGAGGAAATCCTCGTCAGATTTATGTCGCTCGTACCCCGCGTCCTCGAAAAGTAAATGTTTGTGGAGGCATAATAGGGAATCATGTCATTGGTCCATTTTTTATAGACGGTATGTTGACTGGAATTTCTGCAAAATCAAATTGTCCCAGCACTTCGTAATTTACCAATAACTTTCGATTCCATATGGTTTCAACACGATGGTTGTCCTGCACATAATTCTCGCATCGTCAGTGAATAAGTCAGTGCGACTTTTTCTAATCGATTGATTAGTGGCCAGGGAGATATTTTTTGGCCTGCAAGATCACCTGATCTTGCACCTTGTGATTTTTTTATGTGGGGTTATATCAAATCCAAACTATATGGAATTGAAGACGATAGGCCTAATTCTCTCCAAGAATTAAGAGAAAAGATCTCTGATTCAATGAGAGGTATTAGTCCAGAAACATTAACTAATGTTACACGAAAGTTTTATAATAGATTGAGTTATTGTTCTGTTGCTAATGAAGGCTTATTTGAACATATTGTAAATACATTTATTTACAATATTTTTTTATTTTTGTAGAATTTCTATTTATTTAAACATTCTTTAAACGTTCTTTTAATTTTGAAGAATTTTTACTTTATTTTCGAAAGTAGACGATACTGTTTTTTCAATAAGATATTTATGTTTAACTTTAAACACTTCTAATACTAGTAACGACTGACATAAATGTTTAGTGATTCAAAGCAAAACGATCTCTGCATAATTTCAAATTATCAAAAAAAAAATAAAGAAAACCACATGTGGGTTTTGAACTCTAATCGTCTGCGACGTCTGTGTCGCAGTGTCGAATTCTTACCTCTAATCCACGAAGGATTGATAATTATTCCGTGACAAGAGTGTATGAAACTCCTCAACTCATAGTAGAAATTATTCTTGGTTAATAATTTAAAACTTTAGATTAAATAATCACTATTAATTAAATTATTTTATTCACATTTTTGCTTTATTGTGTGATGTCCTCTCGTGGGAGTCACTATCCGGGTAGTTTTTAGACAGTCAGAGACAGAGTTCAAAATAAAAATAAAACTTTATTGTCTTCCTTAAATTAAATTGACAAAAATCTTATGTACATATTTACAATTTGGTTTAGTCTTCTCAGTACCTGGCCTATTTATCCAAATTAAGTTTGACCTTGTCATATGAAATTAGTCTTATCGGCAAGCGAGTGTATATTTGAAATTTTACGGGAACGTTGTATCGATTTAATAACAGCGGACGATAGGTACAAAGAAAGGAAAGGAACTCAACACGTCCCTTAAGTGATTCTGGTTAATAGGACACTCCTCGACAGTCTCAACACGACTGCTTCAGAGTACGGGTAGTGAAGAGCTCAACACGCTCTTCGGGTAACGGCGGTATGGGACGGAACAACTTGTGAACTCAACACGTCCACAAGCCAGGGTAGGGAAGAAGAGAACCTTCAGTCAACACCTGTCGATTCTCTTTCTATGAGGAAATGTTGCGGTTTATATAGCGGAGCTTGGTAATTAGTTTTGCCCTTTCTACTGTCGATACATTCCTACTTCATGGGTTGGTTCGCGCGCACGCTGGTTTAACGGTGATGGCTTGGACTCATCGTTACACCCCCTCTTCCTGGAAAAAAAAATTTTGGAACAAAATTTTTTATTTTTATTCCTTGCCAGGTACTTGGTTACCCTAAAAAAATTTACAATACATCGAAATCAAAAATATCCGCCCTAAAAAAAAAATAAATATCGTCTTCTTAAAAAAAAATCGTCTTCCTCTCTCTTAAAAAAAAACGTCTTCCTTCGTGGGGCTTCAATTATTGGTTTTTATCCTCAGCACCCGGTTCGGGAGTCTCAGTCTGTATTTTTTTTCCTTTATGTTGCGGCGGAATTAGTGAGAGCAGCGGGATTGACACTGGAATTGACTGGACTTTCTGAATTTTTGTGATACCCATGGTTGGTTCATCGAAAAGGTTTTTAAATTTGGAAATAGCCTTTATCAGGGGCTAGCAGCCTTTGCCCGGGGTGTTAGGTTTTGGTGTGTTCCCCAATGGTGATATTAATTCTGGAACGGTGTATGGTGGCGGCGTAACTGTGCCGTCCATTTCTATGTCACTGTAATATATTTCTAACGTGTCTGACATTATATTTGAAGGTTACTGGTAAACTGTATTAAAATATACTGTCACTACTTGGTGTTGACTGTAAGTGCTTGGACTGATTAAGGAGTAGGGAAATCGGTAAATGCGGGTTTTAGGTCTTTGATATGAGCTGTTATTGTACGGTTTTTATCGTCGTGTTTTAATTTGAATATTACATTAGAACACACTTTTGTTATAGTATATGGGCCTGAAAATTTCGGTGCTAATTTGGCGTTAAAATTTTTGGCGGCATTTGAGAGTTGGTATTCCCTTTTCATGACTTTGTCGTTTATTGTGGGTTTCCACTCTCTTCGTCGTAAGTTGTAGTAATGGCTTTGAGTTGTAAAAGCTTTTGCCAGGTTTGTACGTACTAGTTCAAATGTTTCTCGTAGTTTATGCCATTTTATGTTTTGATCGGTATGTTGTGTGTCGTTTGGGGTTTTAACGACTTTACTTGGAATTTCTAGTTCGTGTCCAAAGTTCAGGAAGGCTGGGGAGAAACCCGTTGAATCGTGTTTAGCTGTATTATATGCGAATAGTAGTTCTGGAAGGCTCGTGTCCCATTTCTTATGGTTATTATCGCAGAACTGAGCTATCATTGTTTTGATTACTCTGTTTGTTCTTTCTACTGGATTATTCTGGGGTGAATATGGCGGAATGTTTCTTTTAGAAATCTGGAATTCGTCTAGCAACTTTCGTACTTCCCTGTTATCGTATGTTCTTGCGTTGTCTGATATTAGCTCTTTGGGTGATCCGAATCTCATAATGATTTTATCTTTTAAGTTCTGACAGACTGATTTTGCCGTTGCTGTTCTGATCGGTATGGCTTCGACCCATTTTGAAAAGGTGTCCTGAAATGTCATTATATATTTGTTTCCTTTGCTGGATGTTGGAAGGGGTCCTATGATGTCGGTTGAAACGGTGTGCCATGGATGTGGCGGAATTTGTGTAGATTGCATGCGGCCTGGAGTTAATCTTTGTTGCGGCTTAAATTTCTGACAGTTCTTGCAGTTCCTGACGAACTTTGCGGCGTCTTTAAACATCCCTGGCCAGTAGTATTTTCTAGCTAGGCGGGTTATTGTTTTGGCTATTCCTAGATGTCCTGCGGTCGGTTGCTCGTGGTTTTCTGCCAGGAGTTGTTGTCTCTTGTGGTTTGGGATGCATAGTTTCCAGGGGTTGGATACCTCTGTCTCTTTTAAATCGTATTTGTCCCAGAAGTGTCGATAGAGAAGTCCATCTTTGATAGAGTAGTCTGGAAATAGTTGCGGATTTGTCTGGATTTTATTTAAAGCTTTATTGTACCATTCGTCGGGTTCTACATCTTCTACGTTTATTATGCAAACCAGATCTACTGGTTCTCTAGAGAGCGCGTCGGCCAGGACGTTCTGGGAGCCCTTTCTGTAAATGACATCGAAGTCAAATTGTTGCAGCAGCATTGCCCATCTAGCTATTCTACCTGTAGGGTTTTCCATTGTGTGTAAGTATCGTAGACTTTAATGATCTGTGATAATTGAAAATGGGTATCCTTCGATGTAGGGTTTCATCTTTTCTACACCGAAGATGATCGCTAGTAGTTCTTTTTCTGTCACGCTGTAATTTTTTTCGGCATTTGTTAGGGTTCGACTTGCGTAAGCGATGACTTGTTCCTGTCCTTCGTCGTTTGTTTGTACTAAAGCTACTCCTAAACCGTGGTTCGAAGCGTCCGATTGTAAAAAAAATCTTTTCTGGAAGTCCGGGCAGATCAGTATTGGAGCTTGTGTCAGTAGTAATTTTATTTTGTTAAATGCTTCCTCTTGGTCTCTGTCCCAAGTCCAATGTTGTTTTTTCTTTAGTAGCTTTGTTAAAGGGGCTGTAGTTCGTGAAAAATCTTTTATAAATCTCCTATGCCATGAGATGATGCCCAAAAATCGGCGTAGTTGTTTAACGGTTTTTGGCGCGGGATATTCGACTATACTTTTTGTCTTGTTGTCGTCCACTTTTATTCCCGTTTTGTTTACTACATGGCCTAAATAATTTATCTCTTCTTTGCAGAATTTACATTTGTCTATATTAATTCGTAGTTTGGCCTGTTGTAGTCTGTGAAATACTTCTTTTAAGTTTTCCATATGTTCCTCGAACGTTTTCCCCAGTACTATTATGTCGTCTAAATAGGCGAATGCATGTGGTTCCATTTCTGGGCCGATTATTGTATCTAGTAATCGTTGAAAAGTAGCGGAGGCGGCGTGTAATCCGAATGGAAGTACTTTGAACTGGAATAGTCCTTTTCCTGGTGCTATGAAAGCGGTCAAGGGTTTGCTTGCTTCGGAAAGTGGTACTTGCCAATATCCATTTTTTAGATCTAACGTGGTAAAATATTTTGCAGATTTTAACTTTTCTAGGATATGATTGATGTACGGTAATGGGTAGGCATCTTTTTCTGAGATGTCGTTGATTTTCCTAAAATCGATGCAAAATCTGTATCCGTTGTTATCCTTCTTTTTTACTAGGACGATGGGGGAACTGTACGGGCTATTAGATTTTTCTATCACGTTCTCTTCTAGCATCTTATCTATCTCATCGTTTATGATCTTCTGCATTGCCGGGTTTCGGGGCTTGTATCTTTGTTTGATCGGTGTATTATGTTTGAGTGTTATTGTATGTTCGGTTAGATGTGTTGTTCCTTTAATTTGTTTAAATTTCTCCAATTCTGTTAGTAACAATTCCTGTAATTGTTTTTTTTCGGTATTGTTTAGTGTAGTACTGATGTCGAGCTGCTCTCGTTTCGGACTGTTCGTGAATTCCGGTATGTATGACGGAATATCTTCAGTCTGGTCGTCGGCCGCGGTATCGGTCGGTAGTTCGGTATATCTTCGGTCTGGTTGTCGACCGCGGTATCGGTCGGTAGTCGGTATATTTTCGGTCTGGTCTTCGACCGCGGTATCGGTCGGTAGTCGGTAGGTCGTTTTGTTATATATTTTGCTTCTCTGTTGGAGCGGATATCTTGCGGTTGGTGTTTCGTTGACCCTGGAATTGGTCGGTATTCGGATATTGTCTGCATTGTACGATCTGGATTCGTGTTCTGTCCTGGTTGGGTATTGTTCTCTCCTTCTTACGCGATTTCTATTTAAGATGTTTGATAAATCAAGGCCCCATCTTGTTATTTCATGCATTCCCAGTACTACTTCTGAAGCTAGGTTTGGTAAAAAATGTAGCTTGGCTTTTCTCCAAACGTTGTCTATGGAACATTTTGCTGTAAAACAGATTTCTATGTTGCTGGTTTTTCCATCTGCCAGCGTGATCTTTAAAGCTTTTCTGTCGCTTTTTGTTCCACATTGTTCCAATATTTTTTTACCTTTTTGTTCTACAAACGAATTTTGGGCTCCTGTGTCTATTAGTGCTCTTAACTTTTTACCGTTGCTGAACGTTATCGTTGTGTGGGGTCGTTGATCTGTATAGTGTGCGTAGCTGGAGGTTGTTAGGGAGGACTCTAAATGCTGACTGGGTTGCCTCCTTCTTGTCCAGTCCTGTTGGAGTTTTCCGGTCGGCTTCTACATTGGCAGTTATTGGAAGTTGTTCCTCGGGTTCCGCAATGGCTGCAGAAGAGTACAGCGATAGCTCTGCAGTTTCTTCTATTGTGGCCTCTGCGGCCGCATCTCCAACAACAAGTCTGTCTGTCGAAATTCTGTATTTTGTTATTACGACTATTTGCCTGTGTCCAGTCACACCTTGTATTGTTTCTGTTATATATTTTTTTTGGACCATATCATATTCTTCCGCTAGTCTGATGATGTCCTGTGTTGACGATACGTCTTGCCTCTTTATATACAACTTGTATTTCGGGTTCATATTGGTGTATATCCTGTTTAGTTCTTCTTGGTGATTGAATTCACCATGTCTTCTGATCATTGTTTGAATATCAATGATGTAGTCTTTTACACCTTCGTTGTTTCGTTGGAGTCGGTTCTGGATTTGAGCTTCCAGAGATTGCGTGAGAACGGAGGAAATGAAGAAATTGCGGAAATCTTGTTCAAAGTCTTTTAATTCGTTCCAATATTTATTATTGTTTCTGTACCATAGTAATGCTTTCCCGTTTAATGTTTCTGGTAGAGCTTGTAAAACGTGGGTGTCTTGTAGGCCGTAAGCTGTCTGGAGTTCTTTCAACCGTTCTATGAATTCTATTGGGTCTCTTGAACCGTCAAAGTGTAACCCCCATTTGCGTACTATTTCCATCTTTCTATGTCTGTCTTCCATCTGGTTTTCTTCTATTTCCTCTGGGTTTTGGCCTTTTTGAGTTGGTGCCTTGATGATCGCAACTAATCTCGCTCTTAGCTCGCTGAAATTCCCATCCGCCGGCTGTTCTCTGTTGGTTAATTCGGCTATAAGTTCGTCTTTCTTTAATAGGTACACCCAACTAACCTTCGACGTTTCCAGAGCGTCTGTCATTTTTGAACTGTGAATCACCCTGTATTTGATTAAAATTTGAAATGTAGTACTGTCTCATGAAAATAAAATTCGGAATTCGGTCGGTATTATTGTTTAAAACGTATTTTTCTGCTCGGGCGCCATTTGTGATGTCCTCTCGTGGGAGTCACTATCCGGGTAGTTTTTAGACAGTCAGAGACAGAGTTCAAAATAAAAATAAAACTTTATTGTCTTCCTTAAATTAAATTGACAAAAATCTGATGTACATATTTACAATTTGGTTTAGTCTTCTCAGTACCTGGCCTATTTATCCAAATTAAGTTTGACCTTGTCATATGAAATTAGTCTTATCGGCAAGCGAGTGTATATTTGAAATTTTACGGGAACGTTGTATCGATTTAATAACAGCGGACGATAGGTACAAAGAAAGGAAAGGAACTCAACACGTCCCTTAAGTGATTCGGGTTAATAGGACACTCCTCGACAGTCTCAACACGACTGCTTCAGAGTACGGGTAGTGAAGAGCTCAACACGCTCTTCGGGTAACGGCGGTATGGGACGGAACTTGTGAACTCAACACGTCCACAAGCCGGGGTAGGGAAGAAGAGAACCTTCAGTCAACACCTGTCGATTCTTTCTCTATGAGGAAATGTTGCGGTTTATATAGCGGAGCTTGGTAATTAGTTTTGCCCTTTCTACTGTCGATACATTCCTACTTCATGGGTTGGTTTGCGCGCACGCTGGTTTAACGGTGATGGCTTGGACTCATCGTTACAATTGTGGTCAATCAGTTTTTACTTTATGCGAAATTAAAAAATGGAAATACGTCATACATACGACGTTACACATAATAATTATGACCGAGGTAATTTAACTCGAAGCTAACGTCTAAAGGTGTGAGACTATCGATAGGTAGTGGTAATGTAATGTAATGTAAATTATAGGTTTCTATAGATTATTTCTCACCTCTACGAGTTTCACCTCTTTTTATTTCACAAAATAACTGTGTTTTCTATCTCTTATGTTAAAAAGCCCGGTGCTAAGACACTCATCATTGTATAAATCAATACTAAAATATGTAATAATACTTCAGAAATTATGCCTTCAATTTGCATTGCTACTGATGGCTACACTGGGGGTGGGGGTAATTTGGTTAAACATTTTATTAAAATCTTAAAATCAAACTTAATCTTATTTGTAAACTAAATAGTCTACAAGCTCATGGGATATTTTTAATGGGTCGGTCAGTGCATGAAGGTCGTAGCACGAATCACATAAAAATCCATATTACAATAGGTAATAACAACTTTGGAAATTATGCCGTCAACTTTTATTGGTATTTTGTACGGCATTTATAACTTATGTAGGTAATACACAAATAATGACCGGTGACCTAATGCCGTACAAAAATATTGGTACCAGTAGCAGGGACAATCTTTGATTTGCGGAAAATTTTGACCTCATTTTCTGTAATTTCATACAGTACGGCATTCGTACACATAGTTTCGTATCGGTATTTATATTACTTTTTTTGCAGTGCCCTACATATCGGGTAGTACGGGGGTGAGAAATCTGGGGCACAAGCCTTGTTTTTTAAGTAGTACAAATAAAGTCATTTGAACCAATATGAAACTTACCGATTTAAATTTAGTTGCATAAAATAATAAAATTTTTGGATATGCCGTACATTTTTCACAGTACATGTGCTTATGAGAGGAAAATTAATTTTCTCCTGATAAGTGGGCAATTATGATCAAAAATTTATGTACGGCATTGATATATTTTGTTAATATTAATATTAATTATGAACAAAAAAACAAATACCGTACAAAAAAAAGGTTCTAAATGGCTTTAAAAGTGTTATAGTCCAGGTTGCGAGGCCGCTTCCGCAGGAAAAATATTTCTGATTCGGTTTATTTACTGATTTCTGTTTAAAAGTGCCGCCTTTGAACAAATCAGTAGGGTGCCAGGCAAAATTTTTAGGCATAAATATTTTAAATAATTTTTTTTAACAAATTCCAAAAATAACCGGTTTTTGCAACAAAAAACATTTTTTTGGTTTCTTATCTTAAATAAAAAAAGTATTTTCATTTTTCTCTAAAGTTAATAGTTTTCAAGTTTGTTTTTATTTAGCTTTACGTGTCTCGACAGCGTAGGTCACTGACACAGGTACAATTTTATTACAAAACATTACAAGAATATACACTAACATTACAATTAATAAAGAAATACATTAAATATTGGTACTATTATTAATTATCAAATTCTAAACTACGTTTCTTCTTCTAAATATCCTGGTAAAGCTTGGTTTCATAGAGGAAATTAGTAAGGTTTTGGAATTGATCTGGCGAACTGAGAATATTTTGTAGGTTTTGACTCAAAAGATTATTTTTTCTTTCGTTGTTAAAGTGGGGACAGTTTACGAGAATATGTTTAACAGATAGAATATTACCATACTGTGTACATGAAGGTGGATCTTGGGAAGTCATTAAATGTTTATGAGTTAGTCTTGTATGGCCGATTCTAAGTCGCCGAATTAAGATTTTGTTTTTTCGTGTTATGTAAGAAAACTCAAGCTTTTTAACGCTGGGATGGATGTCACGAAGCTTGGAAGGGATTTTATTCCAGTGATCTTGCCAAGACATTTGGATAATATTTTTAAAATGCGACTGTAAATCTGTATGAAGTTGTATGTTTTCAGTCTCCATATTAGAAGACGACGCTTGTTTTGCAAAGAGGTCGGCTAGTTCGTTACCTGGGATTCCTACATGAGAAGGAATCCAGATCATGGTTATGGATACTCCCGTTGAGATTAAACTGTCGAAAGAGTTTTGAATAGCTTGAACCAAAGGATGTACCGTGTACATACTTTTGAGAGAATAGATAGACGCTAAAGAGTCTGGACATATTGCTACTTTTTTATATTTTGGAGATAATTAGTTTGTAGCTTGGAGAATAGAGAATAATTCAGCAATATGTATGCAGCAGAAGAGCGGAAGATTACAAGATGTGATTAAATCGGTGTTTGAAGTTACAGCACATCCAACAGCTTTAGAACTCTTAGAAGCATCTGTGTATAAAATTTGGTCAAATGTGTTGTTAGCAATTAATTCTTTAAAGTTTTGCCTTAGAAATTGTGGATTTGTCTGATGCTTTTTTTTTGCATTTCCAAGTAAGTTTACTGTCGAATGTGAGTCCTAAAATCCGCATACTCTTTACTGTAGGTAGACAAGTAACATTTATGGTAATTTTAGGATCTATAGTACTGGCTGTCTTGCGAGAAAACTTAATGGTTTTGTCTTTTCAACAGAAAAGTTAAATCCACTTACTGAAGTCCATTCAAGCAATTGGTCAGTAGCATTCTGAAGTAGTTTGCAAGTGGCAACAGTGTCTTTGCCTCGGCAGAAAATTATTAAATCATCTGCGTAGAGTGCGAACTTGATCGGAAGCTCAATTTTATTACATATATCGTATAAACAATTTAAAATCTCAAAAAAGCAAAATTACACACTTTCGAGGTTGAAAAACTCATATGCAAATTATTATTTTTTAGGTTAGGAAGTGACTAGATTAAAGAAAAGTTTTGAGATAGTTTATTAAATATGTTTTGTTCTTTAAATTAACAAGAAATTTATCCTTAGATAATTAATAATAATAAGTTTTGTGGTGACGGAAATGGTCGATAATAAATTAAGAATAAAATAGAAATAATGTTAAAAAAACAATAAATTAATTTAAAATGATATTAATTAAAGAATAATAATAAGAAACTAAGTCTAACAATTCATTTTTATAGTATTCTTAAAAATTTAATTATAATTTCGAATTGTTTATAGGGCTCTGCGTCCGATCCTTCTCAATCAACGATGATAAAATAAAATGTTAAAGTCGTGGAGTAAAATATAGTTTTATTAAAAGCTACTGAATGATTACACTATAGTTGTTGTTAAGGTAAAAATTTGTAATAGACTGCGTCTCAAACTAGTCCCGAAGCTATATTTATAATCTCACTAAGATGCTACGATTCATCAAATTAGTGTATTGCCCTCTTCATAGAACAAAAATCTTTAACTTTTGAAAGCTAGCAAATATAATTTGAACCGAGCTTAATACCTATTACGCACTCTATATAGTTTGCAGGAAGTTAAACAAATTGTAATTAAGCTACTAATCGATATCTTTTACAATTATACCTACACGTTGAAACTATAAAAATTCAGGCAAGATAATTGTAAGTTTACAAGTTAATGGACTAATTTGTGATTAAACATAGTGGCCAATCCTTAAGAACCAGATGACAATACAAAATGTCTAGATACATAAAATATAAAATAATATTAATAGTTTAAAATATTTACAACACTTCATCATATTATAAAACTAATTTACTCGACAAGGAATCTAAGTTCCTGTAGTTGGCTGTATACCATATATAACAAAAATTTTATCAAAAATCCTTTATAAAAGGATTTAAAAATTAATTTAAAAAACCCAATCGGGCTATATCATAAAACGTTTTCGCAATCCATATTCCATCATCAGTGCACTAGGTGGGTATACATGTATTGGTTTACATTATATGGCGGAAAATATTTATAACGTCATAATATTTACCACCATATAATGTAAACTAAATTTAAAAAAACAATTTTTAACGGGTTTTTACCCATATATTTAGTGGCTCAATACATGTATACCCACCTAATGCACTGATGATGGAATATGGATTTCGAAAACGTTTTGTGATATAGCCCGATTGGGTTTTTTAAATTATATACCTTTTATAAAGGATTTTTAATAATTTTTTTTTTAATTTACTCGGTTTTTAAATTATTATCTCACCCGAGCAGTGCTACCTATTGTAACAGTCGTTACTTTTATTACAATTTATATTAAAATAATAAACAATTTATATTAAAATAATTTCAGAGATGTAGTATGGGTTGCCTAACTTTAAGTGTTCATTTGCCCATTAAGTGTATATTTTTAATAATTTAAGTTGTCACTCTGATCTAATTTGATACCATTGCGAACCAAAGAGATGACAGGAGATTAAGGGAAGTGGAAATTGGCTCTTCTTGGTTAATTAACTGTGAATTAAAATTCACTTTTGATCGAGAGTTTGAAGTGGTACACAGGTGGTAGTTAGCGAAAGAAAATCCAATTAATGCATAGAATTTCCTTCATTTCAAGAAGTTAAATATTCTAAGTATAACCATAACAATTTAATTGACGGTGTTTTCGGAAACTCGGGAGGTTGAAGTAAATTTCTCTCACGGAATTAAGTAGCTATCTGGTAAATAATAATTTTTTTTATATTATAAAAACTAACTTTTGTTCCCACATCCTTAAGGTATTCAGAATGACCTTGGGTCACGAATTCAAGTATAGTATGGCCGCTTACAATCATTCCGGCATGAATCTGATTAAAATTCTGAATTTTTCGTAAATCTCTAACATCTATTACAATTTCCACAGATATTTTAATGAACATTAGAGTATTTTATCTATATCCTATTATTCAGATTTATTATTTCATATTTTAATATAGTATTTTGTTCAAGGCAATTATATTTTTACTCTATGTGAAGCAAGGTCACGCTACATCCGATTGGATGGGTTTTTTTTTATCTACTATAATTATCTTTTTGCTCCGGTTTCTTATGCTGAAAGAAACTTTCCTCACTTCTTCTTTGATTTCTTTTTATCAATGTTGAGATTAGAAGTAACGGGGAATTGTTTTCAGCCACCTACCATGGAATTAAAAATTTCCCTCAGAACATCCGAGGGAGAGTACCACTTCAACTCTATTAGAATCAGGGTCATTGGGACAAGCCAGGGAGTATTGTCTACTCCACCCTCATTTTTTTCTCCAGCCTGCACCTAGAGGTAGGGCAGGACAGTCATCATCGGAACTGACCCAATTAGCACCAGCTCCGTGCTAATTTCGGACCTCAAGGAGGACTTCGCTGGGACACCGAAGCCATTCGGGAGTATCCTTCCAGACAACTGTTTCACCTAGGAGGACAGTTGGTTTCTACTTCAGAACTATATATATATATATATATATATATATATATATATATATATATATATATATATATATATATATATATATATATATATATATCTGGTTTCACCAGTTATAGGTTTTTTTTTATAACATATATATATATATATATATATATATATATATATATATATATATATATATATTAATTAATATAACTCCCCTTGGTGTAAGGTATCGGTAAGTTTGAGCTCAAATTCTACCCAGAGATTATCTTCCATTGTTTTTTTGTATTAACCATTTATTTCACTATTAACTTTAACTATTTCATTATGTGTTTACTTAACTAATTTTTTTTATATTTCATCTTGTGTTATTAACTCTGGCTATTATCCCTTCAGGATAATAGACCGTTTCAATTGTTTAACTTGGCTTGTTCCCATTTATATATATTACTTATTTATTATATTTGAATTTAGAGTTGTTTAACAATATTGTTGGTCATATTGTAGGTAAGTTTGATATATTTACTTGGCTATACGTTCTTCCAACGTTAGCATTATTTTGTTTAAGGTTGTTTTTTAACCTAGATGTAGGTTGTACACTCTATATCAGAGTTATTCTGTGTAATTTTCCACTTTTTATTATAGTTGTTTTCAACATTTTTTTTAAAATATTATATTGTGAAATTTTCATATACTTTTTGGTAACTTAGAGATTGTCAAAATCTAAGAAGTTATATTTAATAAACTTGAATTTGTTTTTGCATATAATTTTTTATTAATATTTCCTTACCTTTTTACATTTACAGCATTTTTGTTTATTAAATCAACTTTAATTAATTTTAGCAGTATACGATACCTGGAAGAGTGACCGTTACTCTTTTTAGAGTAGTATCCCCCTTCTGGCGCCCTCAATTTGTTTTCTTTGTTAATTTTCATTATATCTATTCATTTTTCTTATCTTCTTTTCTATCCATCATACATATTTTCCTGATTTACTGTCTTTAAAAGGCATGCAAATTGGCCGTATCCATCTTTGAGTTTCTAGTGGTCATTATCTTGCCTACATTGCTAGCCTAGCCACATTCCGTTCAATATTTTTTTTTCATACTTCTTTACTTAATTGTTATCTATTTTATCCCATATATATAGACCACTCTCCTTATACCTCTCTCCTCCTACACACCCCAGTATTTTGCTACACTATAACCTGAATATTTAGAATTTATAATTCAGTTATACTATCCAATTCAAATCTAAGTTCATTAAGTGAAACTGATCTAGGTGGGGCCGTCCTGAAAGTACTACGAAAATTTGGTTGTGATATCATATGTCCTTGAGGGGCTGGATGAAGTTCGATGCAGGAACCTTGATGACTTTGTTTTTTGGCTCTCTTGAAGTTTCGAAGATATCTGACTACCTTCCACATAATGACAATCACATAACAAAGAATATAGTCTATCATGTTCTGTGGTTAAATGAGGAATCCACTGATGGTTGGCAATGGCTTTCCACGTGTGTTAGGATATGTCTTATTCCAACTGCTCTGCCTCAAGTACTATATTTGGCAACTTACCTCCCCGAATGTCTATACTATGTCTGGGAATAATGATCTGTTTTATTCTTGGTCTCTGCATGAACTCTTTAATGGGCCTGACAAGAGTCTTTAAGTAACTTCCAGTTGCTGTTTCCAATCCATCACTGGATGTGAGAAATGTTATATTCCGGGCTTACTTATATGTTTAGATCGAGAACTATCGCACAATATAGCTAAATTTATAGCGTATGGTGGAATAACTAGCCAGAGGTCTGGTGTGCTCATTTTCAACTAACTGGTTTCCTTTATCATGTACTTTACTATATTGCAGGCGGTGTTAGACGTTCTATCATATAATTCATTTACTATGCAGTTTGGCTGGGTATCCATATTAATGATTGTTATATCTGAACATTTAACTCTCCTTTGTTTAATTCTATACACCTTTCTTTATCTTCATATGTTACTTCAAAATAGTGTAAATTATTATATTCTACTGCAAGTAGATTCCTTGGGACCAATAACGAGCGAACAACGCCACTTGTCACCAACGATGGAAGAGCTGTGACTCTCAGTAGGTTGCATCTAGTGTTGGCAATTATTAGGAAATAGCCAATAATGACGATGTCTCCTTCTTTATTTTGTACAACCGTATCTATTATTATTATTAAGGTTTAATATTTTTTCGTATGTGTTCGTACATTCTCTTGCATGTTCCATTGCACGGTCATAGGCCGCTTCCATTTTCAGTCGTATGTACCCTTTTTCTAATGTGTCTGCTCTATATGAGACATCACTTAGGCCTTTACACACTTCCTTTGTTTCTTTTGTCAGTGCTTCTCGAAACCTATTTAAATGTCCATTTATTCTTTCTCATGAAGAATTAATCTAGGCTATTGTTGGTAACATCATCTTCTTCTGATGTTTTAAATTTTTTATTATTTCCTTTGGATTTTCTCAAGAAATCGATATCCCTGTATACTTCATCATTTATTCCACATAATTATGTGGGGACTGTTCCTAGAAGTTCCTTTTCAGGCTTGTTTTAAATTCACACACACACATGAGTTCATCCCAACCCCTAGGAACATACGTGTACCACTGCTATTCAGTGGTACCCCCATGTCCGAAGATTAAACCGGTCTCGGTCCAAGGGAGTGTATCCCTTGGCTCGGTACCTATCTGACCGCCAGGTTTGTCCTCCACTCTTCCCTATGTCTGACATACGCAGAGAGGGCTTATGAACGATTACGTCGGACGATTTGGGAAAACAAAATACCCTCCGTTTTTCATGACTTGTGGTTAGGCCACCTGACTCTAGGGGTAGCTTAATGCAGCTTTTCTCCCTATTTACTTTACTGAATTTATATGTGAGTTGACTTTTGGCTCTGTGTCCCAGAAATATGTGTGTCCAATCAGGGAGTCGGCAGCGAAGCTGACGGCCCCCTGTTCGGAAGTTGTGTGCTTGGTCAAACAGTCGCCAATTTGGCAAAAACAAGTTTTGGTCTCCTTGCCGGCCGAGTAACCGATGGGTCTGGCCATCAAGCCCGTGTTTTTTTGCCTGAGAGCATGCCTGAGGGGCCTTGGCATGACGGGCTTTAAGGAATGTGGATCTGTGTCCAACTGATTTTAATGGCTTTACTAGTTTGATTGTTAGTAGAGGTTTTAGGTGAAATAATAATAGAAAGAAGGAGTTAATCGGTGGAATGTGCATTCTCAAGTGTATAATGCTCTCACACATTCCGTGTATATGTTTTTGGGTTTTTTTTTGTAGTTTTAACTGGTTAGTGAAAATGAAAATAACTAAAATATTAAAAATAAGAATAAAAATGAGAAATGGGTTAGGGGTTAGGGGTTATTTTTATGGTGAGCTAGGCTCTTTTTTGTTTTTTTTTGCTAAATTTTTTTTTGTATTTTTGTGTTTTTTGGGGCCAAATCTGTTAAGCTGTCATTTGCAGCTTTTTATGTGGATATCCTTACTTTGCGTTCAATCAGGGTTACCCCTGTAACCAGCCAGCTGTTGTTTAGGCCGTCTTAGTACTGTCCTTAGATTTGGATCGTAGTTTGTCAACTCTCTTAGGAAACGGTTGGGATGGTTTCTGAGATTATTAAAGAACACATATGCATATTCGTCTATCATGTTCAGGACTCTCTTTTGCTGCAAATTCCTATATACGTACCTTAAAGGTACATACCTAGGGATTTCAAGAGCCTCCCTAATCATGAAGTTCTCGACTGTTTAAATTTTCTTTCTGTTTGTTTTACATGCATGTCCCCATGCCGCTGAGGCATATGTGAAGGATGGCAGTATGATGGTGTTGGCCATTCTAATCTTAGTTTTGAATCTTAGTGTACTTTTTCTCCCTATTACCGAGGAGAGTTGACTGTTAAGGATTTTTGCCTTGTGTACCGCTTGATTTATGTGGTCTGTAAAGGTAATATGCCTATCTAGCGTTACTCCGAGATATTTAGCATGGTTTGTCCATTCGACCGGAGTACTGAAGATAGTTAGCTCCCTGTTTGGGAGTCCTTCACGTCTTTTGTACATGAAAGCCTGTATTTTGTCCGGGTTGACGGCAATTTTCCACGTACCACACCAAGATTGCAGACAGTTTAGGGCCGCTTGCAAGCATCTAGTGGCCAGATCAGGGTTGCTACTGCTAGTAGCTATAGCAGTGTTGTCAGCGTACAGACTAAGCATAGTCCGATGATCACTGGGGGTGTCTGAACTGTATATGGTATACAGATAAGGAGATAGCACGGCTCCCTGTGGGACTCCTGCCTCCATAGTTCCGACTTCGGATAGGGTGGACCCTATTTAAACTCTGAACCTTCTGTTGGCTAGGTAGGAGGAGACAAAGCATGTCATCGCTTTACTATATCCAAGTTCGTTCATTTTATACATCAGACCGTCATGCCATACTCTGTCAAAGGCTTTACTGACATCTAAAAAGGCGGCTGCTATATATTTTCTTTCATTATACCCTATTGTGATGAACTCTGTCAGTCTCAGTACTTGCAGTTCACAGGAGTGATTGCTCCTGGATCCGAACTGCGCTTCTGGAATCGTTCCTATTATTTCAGATTCATCTCTTAATGTGGCCAAGATAACTCGTTCTGCAATTTTGCTTATTGATGGTTATAAGCTGATGATAGGTAGCTTTGTGGAAACGTTCCGTTTTTACCTGGTTTCCCTATCATTATAACTTGAACCTCCTTCCATCTGTCAGGAGCGTATCTTAATGTTATTATGTGATTTATTAGGTTCGTTAAGCGAACGATAGCTTTCACTGGCAGGTTTTTTAAGGCTCTGTTTGTGATGTTGTCTGGGCCTTGATCTTCCTTAGCATTGGTCATTTTGATAAACAACTGGATTTTCTCAGGGGTGGTGTGTCTGAGTGCTATGCCGTCTCTACTCTTTAGGAATCTGCTCCTTCTTCTTCAAAGTCTGGATCTTCATTTAGGTGGTGGTTGTTTCTGCATCCTCTCTCCAGTGTATGTTTCATGACCTCAGCTTTGTCCTGTTCAGAATAAACTAAGCCGTTAGCCCCATATAATGTAGGTATTGGCTTTTTAACCTTTCTCAAGACTTTAGAAAGCAGATTTGTTAGGATCCAGCTGTTGGATATAGTCGTCCCAGTTGTTATTCCTGCGAATTTACAGCTGATTTTGACCTCCCTATTCAGTTCATTAGCATTGTATCAGAGTTTTCAGTTCATTGCTGATTTCTCTGATTGTTGTTGATGATACCGGTTTCCAGTGCATTTTGTATGGTTCTTTCAAACTTCAACACCTACTCTTCCAGTTTTCGGTTGTTATTGATGTAAGTAACTATTCCTATTGTTTCACTGACAATTCGTTTGAAGTTAGGTTAGCTTGTTTTCTTTTTCTTGTATGGCTGCACGTAGTTTGTTTCTAAGGCGCCTAAAGTTAGTACGATTAGGTTGTGGGTAGAGTCTCCTTCATTGAGTGACTGTATTTCGTATTGTTGTCCCACGTTGTGAAGAATTGCTATGTCTAAATAGGTAGGAAGTCTGTCTCCTCCAATGAAACATGTGGACTCCATAAGTCCCGTGATGACTATATAAATTTTGTTTTCGAGATATGCACATAACAATCTCCCCTTTCTGTTATTTACTCTGTCTAACCAATTAGGTGATCTTGCATTCAAGTCACCAATTATGACGGTTAGTTCGTCTGTATCAAGAATGACGTCCAGATCCTCGCTCAGGATCGGCTCATTCGGTCTGACATAGGCTGAGACAATTTTCAGCGTGTCGTTAATCGTAATGATCCGAACTATGGTGGCTTCAATAGTGACCAGACCATCTGGTATAGGAATTGATTGGTGTTCTATTCTTGTTTTCACCATGATGGCCGGACCTCCTGAACGTGATCTATGGTCGTTCCTATAGACGCTATAGTCCGGAAATTTGGTTTTCACCTTTTTTGTGAGACGAGTCTCTTGGAAGGCTATAACGTCTAAGTTAAGTCTATTGGAGAACTCATTCATATCGTTGATTTTTTGTCTCAGTCCGCCAGAATTCCATGACCCCATTTGTAGATCGTCTAATTGTACTGGCATTATTGATTTGCACCGAAACTGCTCAGAGCGCTCATGACTCCTGTAATTTTCTCAAAAATTGTTGAGAAATTGTTTACTTGCTCTTGGAAAGTAGCTATTAACCTTTCATTTAGCACAATGTTATTTGACGTTTGTTTTGGTGTCTCGTTGTTCGATGTTTGTTTGACCATTTGAGCGTAACTCACATTTTTGTTGGTCGGTGTACTTTGTACATTTCTGTTTTTTGCCTGTTGTGTTTGTGGAGGCTTACGTTTTGGAGCTTTCTTGCATCTTTTGTAATTTGCAGTGTGTGCTTCACCGCAGTTTGTGCATTTAAAAGGAGTACTTCTATCTTTCACAGTCTCCTGACTTGTGATTTGCTCCACATTTCACGCATCTAGAGCCACAGTGGCACGCTTTTGAGCCGTGGAAGAAGCCCTGACAATTGTAACATTGCATGCTCTCCATATTATTTTTAAATTTATCTTCCATGTACACTTTCATGTAGCATAGGAGCTAGCATAGTAGGTAGGTACTTTTATTTAATTAAATATTGTCATTTTAAGTAGGCAAAAAAGGATATTTATTTTTTATTTTATGATAAAAAGTCATAAAATTAAAGTTATAGGCCAATAAATTTGCTATAAATAATATCTAATATAATTTTCTGTATGATTGCTAGTTTATGAGATACGGCGCGAAAACCCTTTGCACCACTTTTTCCAAGATAGCGGCCGCGGGACAAGGGTGGTAACACCACAAACTTGAACGAACTTAAGCTTATATTTCCTTTTCCAATACCTAAAAATAATAAAATTGCGTCCAGTAAAAAATACATGCTGAATCCTAAAAAATGTAACATTTCAATAAACTATTATCAGCTGTGCAAAATCCATCAATTAAAAATGTACAGCAGTTTTTTTATTTATCTCCTTTTAAATAACTAATAACAGCCACGTATTTAAAATATAACATAACATACACCACAGGGTACTTTAAAAATCTGTTCAATTTTCAAATTTTTGGTTTTTGCTTTTTTTTTTGAATTATTAATTTGTATGTTTTCAATGAAAATTGACTTGTCCGTTTTTCATGTCCAACAACTATTATAATCGGCTATGAATTAGTTTCATAGTTTTTAGTTGTATTTTGTCAAAAGAGTGTTTCCAATAACCTCAAGTAATGGGGATTAAAATCAAGACTTGCGCCTTAGATTTCTCACCCCTGTACCACCCGATATGTACGGTACTGCAAAAAAAGTAATCTAAATAACGATAGAAAACAATGTGTATGACTGACTTTCTGAATGAAAGTACCTAAAATGGGGTCAAGGTTTTCCGAAAATCATAGAATGTCCCTGCTAATGTAATTGTACCAATATTTTTGTACGGGATTAGGTCGCAGGTCATTATTTTTGTATTACCTACGTAAGTTATAAATGCCGTACAAAAATAGCAATAAAAATTGACGGCATAGTTTCCGAAGTTTTTATTACATATTGTAGTATGGATTTATATGTGATTCGTGCTGCGATCTTCATGCAGTGACCCCTTAAAAATATCACATGGGTTCGTAGACTATTAAGTTTACAAATAAGATTAAGTTTGATTTTAATATTGGAATGTATTTGGATTTATAATGTACGTTGTCTTTCCCCATATATATATATATATATATATATATATATATATATATATATATATATATATATATACAAAACCACAAAACCACAAGTTTATTAGGGCTGCAGCCAGAAGGTTGCTTGAGATGTTAGAAAAACACTCTTTTGACGTTTTGTTGAGCTTTCGGAATGGTTTTATTGCTTTTTTAAGACACTGTAATGTATATAAAAAAAATGTGTAAATATTTACAAAATATCACAATTCGACACTCAACATTAAAAACACAAATTTAAAATATAATATTGGACACACACATACATTCTAAAAATTTTGGTCAGGATAGTAAAACTTAGTTTATTTCATGACATATTCGCACCCTTAGTATTAAAAGGGCACATCTCGAAAATTAGGGTTTCTGAGTTTTTGGCATAAATGGGCACAAAACTACTAGTACTACAACTTGGCCTTGACAGAAATTGAAAACGGAGAATATAAAGCAAGTCCCGATATAATGTGACCCTTTCGTACTCCCCTCTCCGCCAACACATCTTCCCGCGAGATAGACTCATTCAGCAAGGTGCCGATGTATGTCGAAGCAGGTGTGTTAGTGAGCGCTCTCATTACGAGTTGAGCCCTTCTATTACAAAACTTGAGGTACGTGTTGTTTTATATTTTTTGTTTTATAAAGGCACATTAAGATTAAATGCTGTATATTACTAAAACTTCCGAAAATTTATGGGTTTATTTAAAAAAAGTTCTTTATATTACTAAAATTATTGTATGATTTTTGGAACTATATCTAAAGGATTCTTGTTATTACAAAAATATCTGTTTGATTTACAATATCATTGAAAGTTAAATCCTTGTAATACTAAAATAATTCAACGAGTTTCTTAGTTGTGTCCATAAACTACAAAGTTTTTCGGTACTAAGGCCTTAATTATTGTTATTATTTTATGTACTAACAAGTATTAAATAAGAGGGTAACTATATCTTAACCTGTTACAGATAAATTGCAAAAAAATTTAAGAAATATGTCATTACGATCGCGAAGAATTATGAACCTTCTTAACATACCTTTAAGTTCATCAGAAAACTTTTTAAAGCAACAAGAAATAGCCGATAATACTCTGCCATTACAAAATAATTCTTTGGTTGAGACTAACACTGTTACTGCAACATCAAAACGTTCGTCGAGATCGTCATCTAGTAGTTCCAGTTCGTCTTCTAGCGTCAACAGTAGCAGTTTGTTATCTTCTAGCAGCAGCTCTTCCTCTTGATGTTATTCACTGGAACAAGGACGATTTGTTTTCCATATCCTAAAAGGTAAAGAAATTGAAGCCCAGCCTCAGTCTTTATTATCTAGAACTACTTCACCTTCAATACTAGAATCCGTAATTTTAACACCACGAACTCCAGCTGTACATTACCGTATATCGCCAATGAATTTAGAAGAGAGTGATGCTGATATTAGTGACAATGATCCCACTTATAATGAACATCAAGGTAGAAAACGTTCGCCAAGCTCATTTTCAAGTTCCTCTGATGATGGTACTTCTGAAGTAGTTGCAACATCGCCCAGGAGATTGAAGAAACGTAAAGCTCCTACTAAATGGAAGCAAAATAACCAAAAGATAAAACGAAATGCAGGAGAACAATACATTTCTACTAAGACTAAAAACGTTGTTCCTGCGCGTCAAATGAAGAGTCCATGCAATCAGAAATGCAGCGAAAATTTTGGTGAGGCTAAAAGACTTCAACATTTCAAATGTTTTTGGGCACTAGGAGATTTGCAGTTAGAGCGTATGTTTATAAAAGCAAAAATGGCTATAGTTGAACCTAAATATAAGTATTCAAACGCTCAACATCCCAAAGCACCAAATGTTGCTTTCTACTTGTACGATGATAAAGCCAAAATCAGAGTCTGCAAAACATTTTTTATCAATACGTTAGGAATAACAAGTAAAATGATCGCACAGTAAGATATAAGACTAACAATTGCAATTCTGTTGAAGAAGATAGCAGAGGCAAACATAATAGTCATAGACGCGTGGATGACAATCTGAAAGAAGATATCATTAGATTTATCAATCTAATACCACGAATTGAATCGCATTATTTAAGAGCGTCGACCTCAAGAGAGTTCATAAGTGGATCGAAAAGTATTACTGACTTGTTTAGAGACTTTCAAGAAAAACAGAAAAATAATTCCCGAGATCCTGGAAAGTTTCATTTGTTTTATGAGATTTTTACTACCCATTTTAATTTGGGTTTTTTTCAACCCAAGAAAGATCAATGCGATCTTTGTTTACAGTATAAAAACTCTTCTGCTGATCAGAGGTTTGCTCTCAAAGTCAAATATGATACTCACATAGAAGAAAAGGAATTAAGCCGAGCAGAAAAAAGGAATGAGAGAATGACTCTTGACAAATATAATTTATGCGTTTACTACGATGTTCAAGCGATAATGCAAAGTCCCAATGGAGAAACATCATCGTTTTATTATAAATCCAAATTAAATAGCTACAACTGTACTTTGACTGTGTTAAATAAATTACCTGAGAATGAAGACGATTTTAAAAGCTATGGTGACGTGCAATGCTATTTCTGGGATGAGACTCAAGAAAAAAGAGGTGGAGTGGAGATTGGAAGTTGCATTTTAGATTTTTTAAAGAAGGTTTGTGAGGATGCAGGTGAACATGAAGTTAACGTAACATTTGTAACAGATAGTTGTTGTGGCCAAAACAAAAATAAATACATAGCTTCTTTATACATGTTTGCAGTCACTACTATAAAAAACTTAAAAAGCATAACTCACAAATTCCCTATAAAAGGTCATACGCAAAATGAAGCCGACAATGTACACATGCTGATACAGAAACAAATATCAAGAGATTTAAAAGCTGGTCCAATCTTTACACCACTTCAATACACCACCGCAATTCAGAGAGCTAGGAAAACGGGTAAACCTTTTATCGTTCATACTTTGAATCATGATTTCTTTTACGACTTGAAAGATTTACAAGTCAAATGGGGATATAATTTCAACGTTGACGAAGAGAAGAATACCATCGTATGAAATCACATCAAAGTTATGAATTTACGAAAGGGAACCCATTCTCTTTTCAATATAAGACATCATACAAAGACGCGTTTAAACAAATAAATGTTAGAAACAAAAGAAAGAAAATGTTGGATAATGAAGAAATATCTATCAGAGACTTATTGACCCTTATCATGCCTGTTACTATAATAATATGTTAATGTAGGTAACTGTTTTCTAATTGTAATTTTTAATACTTTGTTTTATTTTTGAAATGTTTTATGACTATTACTTAAAACTTAAGCCTGCTGGCTATTTTATATGTCATAGTTCTTTAGCTACTATTCTAGTCGTTAGCTATTCTATTCTATTAAAACACGACTGATTGTAAAAAATGAATATGATAGATCTTAAGCGCTCCCACAAAAGAAGAATGATTTTATGTTGAGAAAATTTGTTAATTTTTTTGTCTAGTAAATTCAGTAATTTTTTGTGAGAACTATTTTAGTTTTGTGTTACATTATAAGCGTTAAGACAATTATGGTTTTTTTTTATATGACTGCCCCAAAAAGAGTGTTATAGTTTTTGTTATTGGATTTCAATGCTACATGCCTATTACTTTTTGGTTTTTGAGAATAAAGTTATTTTTTTTTTTAATCTTTTACGATTTAATGTTTTATTAATTCCTTTACAAGAGGCACTTTTATCATTGAAAGTAGTTAAACATTATTATTACACAGCCATATTTAGATTTGTAACTTAAAAACATAGTGTATATTTAATCATTAAAAGGCTTAATTCGTAAGATGCCTTCAAAATTTAAAGAAAATTAGTGGGAGAGGGGCCTATCTTGGGAGAGATTTTTTGAAACGTTTTTTTTTTAATTAAATTATTTTTTTTTGTAATATTTCGATTATCCATTATAGAGTACAAATACTGTAAATTGTATACCTAGATTTTTATTTATCTATCTTTTCAAATAAAAATGTTATAGGTGAGTAAATGAAAATGATGAAGTTGCTTAATCTTTAATCTCGTTTTCCCAAAAGTAACGATTTTCGAGATGTGCCCTTTTAATACTAAGGGTGCGATATATTAATGGTATGTTTTAACTCTAATACATAGAGAACAGAAAGAAAAAACAATGTGATTAAAGTGTAATTATTTGTTCTTAATATTGTATTATTTTTTTTTTTTCGAAAAGCAAGAGGCCCATATTTGGGTAGTTTAGATTTTTAATTATTAACCTGTCTTAATGGTATGCAATCAGTTATGCATACAAGAATATTTGAACATTTATAATTATTTTATTTTTGATGATTGTTCCATTAAATAAAAATAAATGTTGCTCAATTTATCTATGTCAGACTTTTTATTAATGCAATATATACTGGATATTATGCAAAACATTTCCAAGAAAACACGTTTTGTTTGATTTTTTTTCTTTTGCCAAAATACAAGAATCCTCGAAATTAAACTCATGTTTCCGAGTTATTGCATGTTCTGCGAGTGCACATGCATTTATTTTGTTGGTTTTTATGTATTGTATAATGTTTTTATGTATGAAGACAGGTTATTAATTAAAAATCTAAACTACCCAAAATATAGGCTTCTTGCTTTTTGAAAAAAAAAAATAACTAAATACAATATTAAGAACAACTAATTACACTTTAATCACATTGTTTTTTCTTTCTGTTCTCTATGCAATAAAGGTAAAACATACCATCAAAATACGTCATGAAATAAACTATGTTTTACTATCCTTTACCATAATTTTACCAAAATTTTTAGAATGTATTTTCCAATATTATATTTTAAATTTGTTTTTTTAATGTTGAGTGTCAAAGTTTATTTTAAATAATCTCAACGACTAGTAAGTTGCACTGACAAATTGTGATATTTTGTAAATATTTACACATTTTTTTATATACATTACAGTGTCTTGAAAAAGAAATAAAACCATTCCGACAAAAAAAAGGTAGACAAAAAGTCAAAAGAGTGTTTTGCTAACATCTCAGCCAACCTTCTGACTGCAGCCCTAATAAACTTGTGTTTTTGTTTATATCGACAGTCACTAATATCCTGTATTTCTTATATATATATATATATATATATATATATATATATATATATATATATATATATATTTATATATATATATATATATATAAATATATATATATATATATATATATATATATAAATATATATATATATATATATATATACATATATATATATATATATATATATATATATATATATATATATATATATATATATATATATATATATGTATATATGTCGTAGGAAAGTATGAAATGCAGGCATTCTCGCAAAAGCCTAGTCATTTTCGTAATGACTTGGCAGTTTGTATAACGTTTTCATTTTTACGAAATGACTTCAACCTTTTAGGCATTTGCGAAACTACCGGAAACGATAATTTCATGATATCATGGGTAATAATTCTAGTTTGAAACAGTGTTGCAAGTTAGGCACAGATCATATAATATAAAAAAGGGAAGAGAAAATTAATTAAATTATTATTATATACTTGTATTTTTGTATAATTATTTCTGCATTTTTATTGTTTTAGGCCTCTTTACGAAAATCACCCAAAGCATTGTTTCGATGGTTTTTAAAAGGTGCCAAATATTCTCTAGAATCAAGGACATTTGCACTGACTTTAAATTTTTATTCACCAAAAGAATATGATTTTGGAAGAGCTTTTAATAATTCATTTAGGAGAAAGGAAAAAATGTTTTTATATTATATGATCTGTGCCTAAATTGCAACACTGTTTCAAAATAGAATTACTGTTTCCGGTAGTTTCGCAAATGCCTAAAAGGTTGAAGTCATTTCGTAAAAATGAAAACGTTATACAAACTGCCAAGTCATTACGAAAATGACTAGGCTTTTGCGAGAATGCCTGCATTTCATACTTGCCTACGACATATACATATATATATATATATATATATATATATATATATATATATATATATATATATATATATATATATATATATATATATATATATTGAAAAAGTTGTATTTTATTAATTTTATTTTTATTTATAATAAATGTTGTAATTTTTAAAATATGTGGTTCGTTGTTTAATTTAATATATACCTCCGCTAGCTCAATTATGTGTTCTAAGCAATCTGTCACTGTGTGACGTCGACTCTGTAGTCTCCTGGTAGAGTTCAAAAAGAAATTAAACCAAAATTTACTTTAGACTTTTGATAAATTAACCCAAATGAAGCACGTTATTTATTAATATTGAACAAATTTAATATAAACAATAAAATTCGTCTGCAACTTGGGTTGCCTTTAAAAAATTTACAAAAATAGGAATCGTATAAATCTTAATGTGGTTTAGTGTCGTGACAATAAAAATTTATTACAAAATGTGGAGACTCTTTACAAGTACCTAAAAACTAAATAAATATTGCAACTTTATAAAGTGTTTTAATAAACTATAAAGAATGAGAAAATGAACACTTTATTCCGCTGACTTTTAACTTGCATTCAAATATAATCAAAATTTCAAATGATCCCCAAAATTATTATCCAACCTCACTTTAAAACAGTTCTGATTTATTTAAAGAAAACTAACTACTCGCAAAATAATCGGTGAAACTGGAATATCAATCCTCTCTTCGGAAGTTAAGGTACGTACTATTCTATTTTTAATTTAATGATCATTAATATTTTCTATTTTTTTAAGGCCTATCGCAATTATGTTAATTCATGAATTTTAATTTTCTCAATTTAAATGACATTTCTGTACTCCAATAATAATTTATAAGTCAAATTGTTTCTCTTACTCTCTGGAACAAATTTTGGATATCTCTGCTGTGGAAACTGTGAAAAAACTAAAATTCTAATTAGACGAGTTAAAAAAAAAACTCCCGACCTATTCCACAGTTTCAGGGCTCCCCTTCGTCGAAAAATCCTCGTCGGCCTCTCCAAAAAACCTATTATCCGTTACTAACAGCAACCAACGTTCTTTCTCTTCTCAAACAAAATCTACAAATCTTTCACTAATTATATCAACTTCAGAATCAAATTTCCAAGTACTTTCCCAATTTCTTTACTTATTTTCCTGTACTATTTATTTCTTGTACTATTTTCGTAGAAATTCTTATAATTGTTCCCCTATATACTATTTCATATACTATTTCAGTATCTTTATTCATTGCCGCATTATTATTTATTCTTTTTATATCCGCATATAATATTCATTTTATCATCTCTACATATAACTCTCTATATTTCATATTTCAATATTTCATATAATTCTATTTTTCATCTTATTTCCGCATATACTATTTATCATTATAATATTCCCTATTTCCCAATTTCTACAAAATATCAATTTGCCCATAGTACTTTGCTCATTTATTTATAGTTGTAACTCCTATAAATCTACTTGAAAATAAATCAACCTTTTTTGTTTATATAAATTCATCATTATTCTGTACATCTGTTCCCAATAAATTATTTAATTATCAAATTTATATCAAGATATGCTTATTTATTAATTATCCTTCTATTTACAAAACTTATATCTTATAATACCAAATTCGTGTCATAATATTGCCTACCCTTGTATGTTTATTCATAATACTTTTAAATTCCCTCTATATTAAATATCCCTCTAATTTTATTAGTTTCTTGATGTCTTATTTCATAACTGTTTACCCCATGTTCAGTACTAATGACATAAGGTCCTTCAAATGGCAAAAGTAATTTTCCACACAGATTTTCATCCCTTTTAGGCACCTGTAATGACCTGATAAGTACCTTCTCCCCTTTTTCAAAAGTAACTCTTTTCTTTCTCTTCTTATTGATTCTATTTACATAACGATTAGCATTTCTTATTAAATTGTGGTTCACCTTCTTCATTACTTCTTGAATGTCCCCTGTATTACTGATTTCCCAGGGTCTTTCTGGATACTTTTCAGACATTAGGAAATATGGGCATTGTTTGGTGATTCCATGTGGTGTCTCATTTAAAAATCTTTCAATTTGTGGCAAATTTTCCTGCCATAAATAATGTTGTCTAGCACACAAAATTCTTAAGAATTTTACCACCTCTTTGATGTATCTTTCTGCAGGATTAGATGCGGGTCTTCTGATACTAATGAAATTTAATTGGATTTTCTTTTCTTCACAAACTCTTTTTAATCTTGGACTTTCAAAATATGTGGCATGATCTAAGATAATTGTTTCTGGAGTACCTACTTCCTCTATGTATTTTTCTAGATAGTATTTTACGGTTTTTACATTTGTCCTTTCGCTGGGATATAACTTTACAAATTTTGTATGTATGTCAATCATTATAAAAATCATGAATGTGTTGCTTGTGTGAGTCCATTTCAAAAGGTAAAAGAAATAATAAGTTAGACTTACTCACAATCAATTTAATTTAACTAATCGGACGACCGGTTTCGCTTTCTATAATATGCAAAGCATCTTCAGGTCACGATACAAAGTTAAAATGCTGAAAATAATAATCCCATATTAGGGTGTTGTCTAATAAAGATAAAACATAGGTAGATGATATAAATTATATAAATTACAGTAATTATGCCAATATTACATGTCTGTGGTTTTATAAATGAATAAAATGTTTAAGCACACAAGGTAAGACCCACAAATTGGAAACATAGTCTATTAAACTGTAAAGAATTAATAAATAAACAAATAAATAAACATTACTTATAAGTAATGTTTATTTATTTGTTTATTTATTAATTCATTACAGTTTAATAGACTATGTTACCAATTTGTGGGTCTTACCTTGTCTGCTTAAACATTTTATTCATTTATAAAACCACAGACATGTAATATTGGCATAATTACTGTAATTTATATAATTTATATCATCTACCTATGTTTTATCTTTATTAGACAACACCCTAATATGGGATTATTATTTTCAGCATTTTAACTTTGTATCGTGACCTGAAGATGCTTTGCATATTATAGAAAGCGAAACCGGTCGTCCGATTAGTTAAATTAAATTGATTATGAGTAAGTCTAACTTATTATTTCTTTTACCTTTCATTATAAAAATATTTTTGCAGCCCTATTCACTTATGGCTAAATTACTGACAAAATCGATAGCAACTAATTTTAAAGGTCTCTCTGCAACTATGGATTTTGATTTTGCTACATTAACATTGTGGAAATTCTTCTCCTTTGCTAACTGACAAATGGTACAACTTTTAGTGATGTTTTTCGCCATGGATATATCTTTTCTTGTAAAATAATTTTCCCTAAACAACATCCATAATTTTCTGCTCCCTATATGACCATATTCAGCATGTAGATCTCTCATGATTTCTTCTGCTAATTCTTTGGTTACGACATAAACTTCTATGGTTTCCAACTTCTTACACCATACTCCATTGATGTTGATTGCTCTCTTCTTTTCTGCTTTTTCCAATCTTCTCTGATCTTCCAAGATTCTTTCTAACGAATACAGCCCTTTTTCATTCTTCATTCTGTTGATTCCAATTTGATATTTTCTTCCTTCACTTCTTTGTTGTGCTTCTCTGCTTAGTACATCTGCTGCAATGTTTGACTTGCCTGGAATATGTCTAATTTCGAAGTCATATTCTTGTAACAAAAGGCTCCATCTATGAATTCTGTTGTTGGCAAACCTGTTTTTAAACAAAGTTGTCAGAGCAGAATGATCCGTTTCCAATACAAAATGTGCTCCTAACAAAAATAATCTTAATTTGGTAACACAGTAGATCACACTTGCCATTTCTATTTCCGTTGCTGAATATCTTTTTTCAAAATCTTTGGTTACCCTAGATACGAAACTTATAGGAACTTCCTTTTCTTCTTGTTGTTGTAGCAACACTCCAGCTAATCTCTCACATGATGCATCCGTTCTTAGTATAAACTCCTTATCATACTGCGGATGATACACTTGCAAATTAGTTGTAAAAATTTGTTTTAATTGTAAAAAAGCTGTATTTCTTTCTGGAGTCCATTCCCATTTCTGGTTCTTCTTTAACAGTTCTATTAGTGGCACTTCCGTCCTACTTAGGTCTGGAATTAATCGTTTAAAATAATTCAATATTCCTAAGAAACCTCTGAGTATTTTGAGATTATGTGGTGTGGCAAATTCTTAAATCGTTTGTATCCTTTCTGGATCCATACTGACTCCTTGTGTATTGAGCGCATATCCTAGATATTTGACTTCTTTTTGGTAAAAAAAGCATTTTTCCAAATTTAATTTTAAACCTGCTGTTATTACTCCTCCATTAATGTTTTTAGGTGATCCTGATGTGACAACTAATCTTCAGAAAATACCAAGATGTCGTCTATGTAGTGGAGAATGAACCTTTCATATTTGTTCAGAATGGAATGCAAAGTTCTGACCAGTGCTGCACATGAACTCTGGAGTCCAAATGGTACCACACAGAATTGGTACACAATACCATCCACCATGAATGCTGTATAACATCTGCTTTCTTTGGCTAATGGAATAAGCCAAAAGCTATGCCGAAGGTCCAACTTTGAAAAGACTTTAGCTTTAGTGATTCTTCCAAAAATACCCTCAACATTCATTGGACTCTCATATTGTTTTCTCGTATAGCTGTTGATATTACGAGCATCCAGGCATATCCTGATTTCTCCTGATTTTTTTCTTACACATGTGATGGCACTAATATAAGGAGAATTACTTCTTTCTATTATTCCATCCCTCAGTATTTTATCCAGCTCTCGGTACACCTCATTCTTTAATTTGTACGGAATGGGATAAGTCCTCATTTTATAATTGTTGATTTCTTTGTTCATTTCCAATTTATGTACATATTGTTTTGCCACACACACACCTCTTGATTGAATAACCTCTGATGTTCCTTTAACAAACTTCTTATCTCCATTTCATGTTCCTTTGGCACTAAAATAATTTCTTCTGAACTGTTTACTTGACAAATCTGAAATTCTTCTTTATTCAAAATCTCTTCTTTATTTAATTTACAAAATTTAATAGATTCTTGATCAATTTGTAAAGTTTGATTGACATAGTTAATAATCATTTTATGTTTTTCCATTTCATCATTTCCCAATACTATCTCAAAATTTAAGTGATCTACCACTAACATTTGTATTTCATACATTTTATTTCCCAATTTTACATTACAGATTATAGAACTATTAGTATCATATAATTTTTTATTATTCGCCCCTATTAATGATAATTTATTTGTTTTTATCACTATAATATTGTCCTTATTTAAATTATTTACAATGTTTTTGTTGATTAGAGTTACTTCTGAACCTGTATCTAATAATAACTTGTATACTGAATCTTGTATGTACCCTTCAATAAACTTTAAAGTATTAGTGTTATTATTTTTATTTAATTCCCCAGTATCTCTAATAAACTCCCTTGTATGTTCATACTTTGATAAGTAGACAATATTATGCACATAGGAGCGGTCTAAACAAAATTTCTCCCTTCTGTATCAACACTTGCTTCCCCCTATTCTCCTCTGTTCTAACTACATTCACCTGTCTTCTCTCCTTATTTTCCCCCCTATTATATCTTGGATTCCCTTCTCTGTAAACTTCCCTATTTCTCGTCTCCTGTGGATAATTTCCCTGGTTCTGTCTCCAATTATTGCCTCTGTCATTTCCCTGTCTCCAGTTATTCCCTCTATCATTGTTTGGATTCCCTTGTCTACGTTCCCAGTTATATCTTCCGATATCTCTCCTGACATTGTTCATATTCTCTCCCCTATTTGTAAAATCCCTGCTTCTATTTTGTCTCTCAAATTCTCTTTCCCTATAATTTTTCCCTCGATTCACATATCCCTGTCTATTTGCTGTGTTATTCCTATATGTCCCTTGCTCTTGTCCATTTCGATTCTGCGTCCCTACACTCCTCTCAATCCTCTGAAGATATCCTGTCAGACTTTCCATCGTCTTTATATTGTTAAGAGCTATTGTTTCCGCCATGTTATGGTTATATTGCCTGGCGATGTATAGGACAATCTCCTCTTCTCGCATAGCCGGTTCTAAGTATTGTGCTGTCTGGAATAACTGCATTACGTACAGATTGTAGTTGGTACTTTTTTCATAATTGAATTTCCCAAAATACAACCGCTCCCTGAAATTAGCCTGTTGGTTTTCTCCCCAAAAATAGTTAATAAACTTGGCCTCAAATTCCTGCACATTATTTATGGAATTTTCATTATTGCAAAACCATAATAATGGCATGCCCACTAACATGTTTCGAATATTCAATTTCATTTCTATCGGATCCCTTACATTCTTTACCTTATTTTTGATGATATCTACAAATATTCTAGGATGTAAGTGATTCAGGTTTCCGTCAAACTTAATTCCCCCATCATTATAACTCGGCAACACAGTACTCACTCCCCTTGTTTGTCCTAGATTTGATTCCAAACGCTGAATCTCCTCACTTGCATTTTTAAATTTCTCTCTCAATTCCTCAACTTGTCCCTGTAATACTCTATCTCCCTTTTCCGCCTGATTTGCATGCCTACCCATTTCCAGTTCCAAATTCTGCAATCCCATCTTTATATTGTTTTTGATAATGGTAAGTTTTTCCTCATTATCCTGAGTTTGCCTTTTAACACTTTCTAGCTCCCTAACAATCTCTTTATTCTGCTTATTAACTTCTTTGTTTATTTCCCTTGGTAAATTCTCTTAAATGGATGTTCCCAACTCTACAAATCTGCTCCCAATTTCCTGTCCTATTTCCGCTCTAATTATGGCCTTTTCTCTGGATATCTCCTCCTGTACATTCCTCTTAAAATTCTCACTTTCTCCTCTGACCTGTTCTACTTTCTTTTCTAAACCTTGGGTAATGTGTAGCATCTCTTCCCTGACTATCTTCACTTCTTCTTTGATTTCTTCTCTCATTTTAATTAACTCTCCCCTAAGTTCTCCTTTAATATTATTTTCCATTTTGTTCATATCCCCCCTAATATTGTTAATATTACTATCCATTTTGTGCATATCCCCCCTAATATTATGATCCATCTGTTGTAGCATCCGCATTATTTGCCTCATATCCATCTGTGTCATCCCTGACTCTCCAACATCTCCTTCCCTGCGTCTCTCCTCCTGCACTCTACTTTCATCCTCACTTTCATCACGTCTATCTCTCACTGTCTCATCCAACTCCTCTCTCAAACTATCTGTTAGACTTCCCTCTCTATCACCTTGTCCTGCTTCTTGTATGCCTTGCTCTAAATATACTACAACTTCTCCTGATCCTCCTCTGCTTTCTTCATCTACCTGTATATCCTGTTCCTGTTCTAACACCTGTTCTCCTTTACTCTCTTTCGGTACGACTTCTTTTCCATTTCTTAAAGTCATTCGGTCTGCCATTTTATCCTAATATCTATTTATTCTCAAATTTAACTTTAACTGCCCCAGAATCTCTGCAACACTAATCACACCAATTTATTTTTACTTTAATCTGTGTAATATTAATAAATCTGCTTAAAAACACCCTTATTTCTGTTTTCCGAGAGGCCCCACGTTGTTAGCGTCAATTGAAAAAGTTGTATTTTATTAATTTTATTTGTATTTATAATAAATGTTGTAATTTTTAAAATACGTGGTTCGTTGTTTAATTTAATATATACCTCAGCTAGCTCAATTATGTGTTCTAAGCAATCTGTCACAATAGGAATCGTATAAATCTTAATGTGGTTTAGTGTCGTGACAATAAAAATTTATTACAAAATGTGGAGACTCTCTACAAGTACCTAAAAACTAAATAAATATTGCAACTTTATAAAGTGTTTAAATAAACTATAAAGAAAAAGAAAATGAACACTTTATTCCGCTGACTTTTAACTTGCATTCAAATATAATCAAAATTTCAAATGATTCCCAAAATTATTATCCAACCTCACTTTAAAACAGTTCTGATTTATTTAAAGAAAACTAACTACTCGCAAAATAATCGGTGAAACTGGAATATCAATCCTCTCTTTGGAAGTTAAGGTACGTAATATTCTATTTTTAATTTAATGATCATTAATATTTTCTATTTTTTTAAGGCCTATCGCAATTATGTTAATTCATGAATTTTAATTTTCTCAATTTAAATGACATTTCTGTACTCCAATAATAATTTATAAGTCAAATTGTTTCTCTTATTCTCTGGAACAAATTCTGGATATCTCTGCTGTGGAAACTGTGGAAAAACTAAAATTCTAATTAGACGAGTTAAAAAAAAAACTCCCGACCTATTCCACAGTTTCAGGGCTCCCCTTCGTCGAAAAATCCTCGTCGGCCTCTCCAAAAAACCTATTATCCGTTGCTAACAGCAACCAACGTTCTTTTTCTTTTCGTCTTCTATTTTTTTTAAACCATAAAACTGTCCTGTTCTGACACATTTGTCAATCCACATTAATTTCTCATAATCACTTTATTCACATCTAATTTGGGAATTTATAAAAAAAAATGTTCAGATATAAAACTTATTCTATTACAATGCTAATACAATTTATTCTTTTCATCTCCACATCATTGTAATTTCTTATTTAACAAAACCCCTATTAATTTAGCTCCCACAGACTTGCTTGACAGTTTATTTTCTGACGTTTTTTTAAAATTTCTATGTTTAAATATTTTTTAAGAATTCTTCCTTTTTTGTTCTTTTTAAGGTTTAGACGATTCACCTATACACTAGGCAACTATACTATTCAGAAATTATTAACACTATACCAGGTAAGTCAAAATTAATTTATTTAACAATTTACTAATCTTTTTCTCTCTTTTATTTCAGAGTCAAACCCACATTGTGATGGCTTCATGAAATTCATGAACAACAAACTCATATAAAAATCCATTTAAGTTGTATCCTTTTTAAGATATTGAAATCATTACATATATATATATATATATATATATATATATATATATATATATATATATATTTATATATATATATATATATATATATATATATATATTTATATATATATATATATATATTATTTTCATTCGCTTAAAGAAAAGGACTCTCAGGATATTTACACACGCTATAGACTTAACCTAAGTAAACGTCTGATTAGAATACAAAAATAGAGCTACTCAATTGGGTTATTAAAAAAAGCAATCAACTGCAATGGATTTACTGCATTTTTCCGTTACACTGGATAATTCTCCAAACTCATTGCGTTCTTGAACCCACAAAATATCATATTTAGACCAATTACTTAACTACGATTGGATGGAATGAATAATTTACCGGAACATGAAAAAGACTTCGCTTCTAAATGTAAATTAGCAGGTTGTAGAGGATGGTTTTGCAAATAAAATGCGCTAAATGTTACATACACTTATGTTTAAATTAAAAGAATAAATAATAGTTACAAATTGTATCATCGTCATAGTTTTGTTATAAATATTTTTAATTTTTACTTAACCATCGACTCATGGTGTAACACACACACACACACACACACACACACACACACACACAGACAAACACACATACTCGCACAACCCAGCCTCGAGCGAAATATGTGTTCCATTGAACAGTGGGACCGACATGTCCGAAGAAAAAATCGGTCACCGGATACCTATCTGACCCTCAAGCTATTTCACCACCCCTCCCCATCATGTGACTTACGAATGGGGGGGGGGCTTATCTACTGGATATTACTTTGGATGCCCTGGGTAAGCGAACATCCTCTGTTTTCCTTGGTAGTGTTTAGACCACCTAATTTTAGTAGCTCAAAGAGAGCTTTTCTCTCTATGATTGACTGAATTTAATTTTATATCTTGACTCTGGTCCCTAAATACATTTGTGTTCCGGATAGAGAGCCATCAACGACTTGTCTGTTGAAGTTGAAGAACAGAAGGTTATTAGTTAAGGTGAAGTTAAAATATTAATAGAAAGAAAAGAGTATTGAGTGGTAAAGGTTATTTTTTTAATGAGCAGTGATCTTTTGTATTTTTTGTAATTTTTTTTTTTGTGTTTTTTAGTCCTTCTGTTATTGCGTTGTTAGGGTGGCTTGTGGTTACCTCAGGTTATCAAGCGATCGTTTGGCCGTCTGTATACTGTCCTCACGTTTGGATCGTAGTCTGTCAACGCTCTTAGTGTTTGGATCGGATTGTGACTAAGGTTGTTAATTATTTCATGTGCACGTTCTTCACTCATTTTCAGGACTCTCTTTTGTTGAGAATCCCTAAATAAGAACTTTAAAGGTACGTATCTACGAAGATTGAGAGCCTCCCTAATTATAAAGTTTTGCACGATTTGAATTTTCATCTGATTTGGCTTGCACGTGTGACCCCATGCCGCTGAGGCATATGTAGGGTTGGCAGAATTATAGCATTTGCAATTTTGATCTTTGTTTTGAACTTTAGTCTACTTTTTTACCCTATTAGTGACGAGAGTAGGAGTAGACTACTAAGAAGCTTGGCCTTATGTACCGTTTGGTTGATATGCTCGGTGAATGTTAGTTTTTTATCTAACGTATTACCAAGGTATTTGGAATTATTTGCCCATTCAATTGGAGTATTGTTAGGTTGCACCTTTTTTGTACATGACAACCTGAGTCCGGGTTGTCCGGGTTGATCGCGATTTTCTACTTAATACACTAGAATTGCATACGGTTAAGTGTCGCTTGTAAGTATCTCGCTGTCAGGTCAAGATCGCTACTACTAGCTACTATTGCAGTGTCGTTAAAGTACAGGCTCGGTATCGGTCGTGAAAATTGTGTATAGGTAGGGCGACAACAACGCTCCCTGTGGCACTCCGGCCTCTATGTTTCCGACCTTAAATAGTGTTGGTTCTATGCAAACTTAGAACCTTTTGTTGGCCAGGTAAGACGAGAGAAAATATGTCATCGCTTCGCTATATCCAAATTAGTTTGTATTTCATGTATTTCATACAGCAAGCCTTCGTACCAGACTCTGTAAAAGGCTTTGCTGTCATCAAGAAAATGGCTGCTATATATTTCCTCTCCCTTAACTCTTTTAAGATGTATTCACCTAGTCTCAATAACTGTAGTTTGTATGCATGCACTTTTGAATCCGAACTGCGCTTCTGCTATTGTTTCTATCATCTCGAACTCCTCTTTTAACCTAACTAAGATAACTCGCTCTGTAATTTTGCTTATTGCTGGTAGGAAGCAAATGGGCTGAAAAAAATGTACTGAACTAAATTATAGCATGACTATCTGGATGCTTTAAACACATATGTCTTGTAAGGTTTAAAGTTGACCACTTGAGAAAATTATATATTTGGTTTGTATATGATCTCTGCTGACCCGACTGACCCGACTGATAGTTTCTGCCATTCAGGGACGATTTTTAAAAAATAATTATTTAATTTACAAATGCGAGAGAACTTTATTGCGTTCTTAAAAGTTACAATATTAAAATCAGACTTCACTGTACAAAGTTTCAAATCAGACTGAATAATAATTAATTAAAATGAAATACATTACACATTGGAAAATAAAATAATAATTCGCAAGTTGCACTTTTATATTCAGGTCGATCATAGTTCAGGTGCTGACGCATCGAATTTAGGGTATTGGCTTATGGGGTCAACGACTATAACTCCTCCACCCTTAGTTTCTGGAATTTTTCATGGAATTGAAAAATGACCTAGGTTGGGCTTGTGGTAGGTTTTCTTTAGGATCATCTTGGATGTGAACACTCTCCATGGGACTATCATCTTTTCTTTGCGAATTCGTTCTTCTTATACATTTAATACCAAAATATGCAAAAATTATTATAATCAAAAATATTATTGATAGGTTCCAAAAGTTAAAAGGACTAGTAGCTTCTGAGTTTTTAAGTATCAATGTTTTAATTTCTTCTTGTTTCTTCTTAACTAAATGAATCTGGTCCAGTTGGACATCTTCGATATGAACTTTGGGAATCTCTTCTTGATAAGGATGAGGAATAACTATATTCGGAAGTAATAGTGGCTGACTTTCAGAAATGAGGCGATTATTGCTAAATGTTTGGTCTTCTGTGCTAAACTGGCATTGGAAGGGAACTGTGATGAGACAATTTCCAGAAATTAATTGAAGATCTGTGTTGGTACAGTTCATTTGGATTTTGGTTTTGGTTACCAAAACAGCGATGTAGTGGGACTCATCTACTTGTTGGATCATATTTTTTGAAATCTGAACTTCTATTCTTTGGCATCTCATAGGATTAGATTTCAGTTTAAGGAGTTGGAATAGACAGTCTTCTTCATTTTTACTTTTCAGATGATTCTCGGGACAGAAGAATTTTGGCTTCAGATTGGAGCATGGTACAGATGTGTATTGGTAAAAATTTTCATTCATTATCAGATAGGTGTTAGGGGGTGGTAGTTCGATTTACAGTAGGAATCGAGTATAAATGATAGTAGAAGTATTCGTCGGGAAAAGCTATTGGAACATGGACAATGAAAACAATTGTCAAGTTGGAGTAGTATGCTTCTGTTTCTAAGATATTATAATATTTATTTATGTCTGATGTGATATTCGGATAAATTAGTTCGTTTCTTCAATGATATTTCATAATTTGAGTTAATATTGACTTAAGTTCATTAATCTTTACTATACTACTATTTAAAATACCTAGTCTCGCAAATGTTATAGAGTTTTCTATTTCTGTTAGCAACTGTAATATAATATTTATCTTCTTCTTCAAGTGCCATCTTCGTTCCGAAGGTTGGCGATCATCAGGGCTATACGTATTTTCGAAACTGCTGACCGAAACAATTCGTTGCTGCTACAGCTATACCATTCCCGTAGATTCTTTAGCCAGGAGTTTCGTCTTCTTCCTATAATATTTATACTTATACTTAATTGATCTAAAATATTTCAAGTTATAAGGAAATCTTCAAAATTAAAAATAAATTTATTAAGGTTTGAACGAATAGATTCTAAACCAGAGAAAATTACTTTTTGGTTACTCTTTATGGGAGAAATAGTATTATTAAAATTCTCTACAATATCTGTCGATAATAAAATTTGTTTATTAAGTCTTTAGTTTTGGCTTGTTGAAGGCCCAGGACTATCATCGTTGTCATTAGGAACCTGCAAGAGTTTTTTCCGGTTAGTTTTTGGTCGTCTTAAGTTTTGTTTATGTAAAAGTCTTTTTTGAGTAGCAACTTTAATTTTTGTATATTTAACAACTTTATCTTTCATAAATTTAGGGTTAAGTTTATTTCGTACAAGTGTAGTGTTTTTCCTGTAAACATCACTGAAACACATCACATCATTCTGTCTTCTTCGTATGTAAGTGGTTCGTGTCGATCCTTATTGTGATATTCAATACATTTTTCTTTTTGTTCGGTCAATTTTTTATTAAGTTCTTTATAGATCTCTTTGGTCATATCTCTATGTTTCTGCATATAATTATTAATCAGTTTTTGGTCTATGTTCATATCAAATATTTCTTTAGTGTTAATGTGTCCATTTATAATATCTATAGGCTTTTGTTGAGTTACGGAATGTATTGAGTTATTATATCCTAAAATAGCATAAGGCATTTGATTTAAGATATGAATTTTTCCATCTGATTTACTTCTAATTATTCGTAGGTGTTCTATTAGAGTAGAATGAAATCTCTCTATAGATCCTTTAGATTGGGTACTATTTGTAGTAACATAATGAGTTTTTACTTTATGTATGTCGAAGAATTCTTGTAGAGTTTTTTAATTCTGTGCCTCGGTCCATAGTTACGAGATCAGGAATTCCATGATGTGTCATGAAGGTTAGAAAAGCTCTTACAATTTCAGTACTTGTCAAAGCTGAAAGTGGGTATGCTTGACCGTATTTAGAAAATGTGTCTATTATAGTAAGAAATTTTTGGCCTTGACTTTGAAAAGTGTCTGCAAATATTATTTCAAACGGTTTCGTAACTGTGGGTGTAATCATTAATTTTTGATTTGGCGGATTACGATCATATTTATTTACTTGGCAAATATTACAATTATTTATAAAATCTGTTACATCTTGTTTTATTCCTGGCCAATAGTAGGTACGTTTAATTCTAGTTTCTGTTTCTAGAATGCCTCGGTGATTGGTTTTTCCTTCATGAAATAACCTTATTTTTTCATGCTGTTCATCTTTGTCTACTAAATCTTTTAAGATGCTGTTACATTTTATTAACTTGTAGGCAGAATTTTTAAATGTGTTTTTTAACGTTTCTAATATTTCTGGTATAAAGGTGTCTTCTTTGAAGTACACAGCATATTTGTATTTTGGGTCAATGTAATTTTTAAATATATTAATAGTTTCTTGTACAATATTATTTTTTGAAATTTGGATATAAAGTCTTTTTCTGTTGGGAAATATTTTTTCAATTTTTGGTTTGGCAGCTGAGTGTAAAACAAAATCAATTACAATTTGGTGATCAAAAACATTGAGATGTTTATCAGAAATGAGCATTCCTAGTATTGGATCTTCTATACTAGTATGTACAGTTTCTCCATCATCATTGTTATCTTCAATGTCATTATCTTGGTCATTTCCTTGTTCTATGTTTTCTTCGTTAATGTCATCGTCGATATTTACAGCCATCGAAACGCTATCATCATCGTTCCTTGTCGGAGTCTTATTTTGTTCTTCCATGTATTTTAAAAATTCATTACAATGAATCTCTATTCTAGATAGGGAGTCTGCATTTGCATTGCAACTTCCTTTCTTGTATTCGATTATGTAATCAAATTCCTCTAATTTTAAACGCCATCTTACTAATCGTGAATTTGGTTCTTTTAGAGACATAAGCCACTGTAAAGGTTTATGGTCTGTCATAATTTTAAACTGTCTTCCAAATAGATAAGGCCTAAAATATTTAGTTGCCCATACTATCGCAAGAAGTTCTTTTTCTATAACACTGTAGTTTTGTTCGGACTAGTTTAATGTTCTCGAGGCATAAGCTACTGGTTTGTCTTGACCATTTACCAGTTGAGATAATACGGCTCCTACTGCTACATTACTTGCATCAGTAGTTAATATACAATCTTTATCAAAATCTGGATACTGAAGTATAGGTTCATTAATTAATTAATTTTTGCAATCTTCGAAACATTTTACAAATTCTGGAGTGTGTTCTATCTTAGCATCCTTTTTTAAACATTTCGTTAATGGTTTAGTTAATCTGGCAAAATCTTTTATAAATCTCCTGTAATATCCTAACAATCCTAAAAATCCTTTTATTTCGCGTGCTGTTTTAGGAATTGGATATTTGACAATTGCATTAATCTTATCTTTGTTTGGTTTTACACCTTCTGTAGTTACAATATGACCAAGATACGCTACTTCTTTTCTTAGAAATTCACACTTATCTAGTTGTATTTTAAAATTATTAACTTGTAAACGTTTAAAAACTTTTTCTAAATTTACAATATGCTCTTGTAGTGAGGTAGAAAAAATAATTATATCGTCTAAGTAAACAAGACAGATGTCATCTTGAAGACCTCGCAGAATATCGTCCATAACTCTCTGAAAAGTTGCAGGAGCATTCTTGAGTCCAAATGGCATACGAACATATTCATAATGTCCATTCTCAATATTGAAAGCTGTCTTGGGAATATCGTCTGGGTGCATCTCAATCTGATGAAAACCACTAGCTAGATCAAGTGTACTAAAATAGTTGCATCTGCCTAATTTATCAAGTGTATCGATAATATTTGGTAATGGGTATTTGTCTGGAATTGTTTTCTCGTTCAGTTTCCTATAATCTACGACAATTCTCCATTTCTTTTTTCCTGATGCATCTGCTTTTTTGGGTACTACCCAGATAGGCGAGGACCAACGTGAGTTGCTTGGTCTAATAATTCCTTGCTCCAACATTTTGTTTATTTGACTATTTACTTCTGGTTTATGAACAAAAGGGTATCTATACGATTTACTATAAATAGGTAGTTCATCCTTAGTTTTTATAAAATGCTTAACTCTATTTGTAAATTAATCTTTTTCATAGCGAGGTTTATCCTCGCTATGAAAAAGATTAGAATATTTATTACAAGTTTTTAGAATATTTTGTTTTTCTTCAGAGTTCATATGAGATGTACGGATTAAATTTTCAATATTAAATTTTTCGATTTCGTCTGCAGGCACTATGTCTGCATGGAATAATTCATGACAATTTTCGTCAAAAGGAACAGTATCAATTGGAGCATCTAAGGTGATAAAAATTTCATCTTGGGTTCGGTTATAGATTTCGACTAGAGCAAAACCGTCTATTGCGTGCGAGAGACATGCAGGGATTTCACATTTTTGAATAGTTTGGTCAGGGATAAATATACATCCTGATTTTTGAGAAACTGGAATTTTAGCTACACTGCAAGATAAGGGGTCCAATTTTTGTTTAAAGATTATTTTTAGGTCAGATTTATAGTATGTTATAGGTATACTAGAATATGGAGTAGTTAATTGGGAATTTACGAAATCTAACTTAGCATTAAGATATTTTATGTTATCTAGTCCTAAAAGACCATCGAAACTTCTATGAAAATCAAACAGATGGAACTTAATCTTACCTTCCTGATTAAATTCTGAAAAAATGGGGATTTCTGCACAAAAGTCTTTCTTTGTACTTTGAAATACTGCGGAAACAACAAAGGGTTCATAAGATATAATTTTTGTAGAAAAGGTTAGCTTTTTCGGGGTTTAAAAAAGATTTAGAGGAACCTGTATATACCAGTAACTTTAATGGAGGATCATGAATCTGAATATATGGCAGTTCTCTTTTATTTGTGGAAAAATTTAATTCTATTAAGTCGGTTGGTTTTGAAAGATGCCGTCTTGAAAATTTTGATGATGCTGTTCGTTAACAATATCATAAGTTTGTTGATGAGAAGTCTGAGGAGTATTTTGGTAATCACTATTATTGATCGATTCGTATTTAGTATTATATAGTTCTTCGAATGTAAAATTTTGATTTGAATTTCTAGGGTTGTGGAAATTATTCCTGAATTGGGGAGTACTATTTCTAGTAGTTGTACTCATAGGAGTAGATGTGTTTGGAGTAAAATTGGGATTTGATCGCCAAGCGTTCTGAGCTGGCTTGTTAGAGTTTTGAAAGCTATTTCTGAACTGGGGAATACTATTTCTAGTAGATGTACTCATGTTAGTGGGTCTGTTGGGAACAAAATTTGGATTTGGTTGGATAGTTTTGGGGAGTGTTTCTTTGATACTGATGTGATTGTGAAGGTTGAAAATGTCTATCATTGCGAGAATTTATTTGGGAATTTAAATGAAAGTTATAGTTTGGTTTTCTAGAATATTTGTTACTATTATTATTATTATTATTAGTATTAAAATTTTGACTTTTTTGATAGTATTTAATATTATCTTCTTCTTTAATGAATTGTATAGCTTGCTCGATAGATTGTGGTCTCATTGCACGAATTATGGGTCCTAAAGGTTCTCTTAAACCTGCTAAAAATGTTTTCAATGCTTGTTTGTTAAAGAAATCTTGTTTATATGTACGTTCCTGACCAAGATGGTGTAAATCTATATAGCTAAAAATAGAATTTAATAAATCTAGCACCTTTTCATGAAATTGATAAGGTGTTTCGTTTGGCTTTTGTTTAAGATTAACTAGATCCTGATTTAGACAATTTTCGTCTCTTTGATCAGCAAAATTTAAAATTAATGTATTTTTTATACCATCCCAATCAGTATTGCCGCTAATCGCAATTATTTCTTCAGCTCTTCCTTCTAATTTATTTAATATACCGTTCAATAATAAACAATTTTGAAAGCTATTAGGATTAGTTGTATCAAAATAATGTTGTAAGATTGATTCGGTAGCATTTATAAATCTATAAAGTTTATTGATATTGCCATCAAAACGAGGAATAATGGCTAAATTTGCGATATCTAACTTAGGTACAATAATAGTAGCATTTGAAGTACTTGGTGAAGTCATTTTATTTTTATTTAATACTTTTCTTTCTTAATTATATTCTTATCTATCAAAAATAATAAGTAAATAATACGTACTCTTGACTATTATTTTCACAAAAGGATTTAATAGGCAAAGAGGAGTCTGAATATGAATAAAAATTATTAGCTTACCACATTCATGTACTTCTGCTTGTTTATTCTGATATCCCTGGAAATTGTGGATGTCCTGATGGAGCCCAAAATCACTGACAATTCGAAAAGTTTATGAAAAACGGAAACCGGTTCTTTTTTCGTCAAAGAGTTAAAACTCACGAATGCCGCAATGGAATTCTACGAAAAATCCACTAAGACTGCGCCACTGATAGTTTCTGCCCTTCAGGGACAATTTTTAAAAAATTATTATTTAATTTACAAATGCGAGAGAACTTTATTGCGTTCTTAAAAGTTACAATATTAAAATCAGACTTCACTGTACAAAGTTTCAAATCAGACTGAATAATAATTAATTAAAATGAAATACATTACACATTGGAAAATAAAACAATAATTCGCAAGTTGCACTTTTATATTCAGGTCGATCATAGTTCAGGTGGTGACGCATCGGATTTAGAGTATTGGCTTATGGGGTCAACGACTATAACTCCCGTCACCTCACAAAGTGATGCGGTTCTCTAAAGTGAGCTGGAGCCGGTGAGTCGAATCTTAGATGACCGGGAACTCCCGACACACCTATAGCTCTAGTTAGTTTTTTTTAACGGTAAATAACAGATGTCAATGTCGGTAGGTTTGTTACGATGTATTAGTAGCTAATATTTCAAAAACTTCGAAACAGAAGGTATTTCTTGGTGTCCTATCTGTGATGAATGTTGGCGATCATCCTGGCAACCTTTGTGTTATCTTGAGCAGCGGTAAAAAGCTGCACATATGTTGTGTTGAACCAGGTTCTGAAGATTTTCAACCAGGATGTTCTTCTTCTTACTGCATCTCGCTTTCCAAATATTTTTAGTTGCAGGATGGCTTATAGGTAGTCGACTACTTCAATAAAATTTGAATGTAAATTTCGAAGGACGCGGTAAAATTTTCGAGTGCGATATACGATCGAATCGTATAAAAATGCTCTTTAAAAGTATGTGCCACTAAGTAAATCGACATTTTTATCGATTCGGAAGAAAATTAGAATTAAAAGTACAAGAGAAGTGTGGAGTATAATTTTACATTAACGCATGAATTTTTTATTTATAAAACCTAATGTGTTATACAAGAGAACATAAATGTAGTGTAAAATTTATTTTGTCCAACTTTACACAATTTTCTTTCTTTCTCTATTTCTTTAAGTTTACAGTTTATTTTTAATAATCAACCTTACCTAATTTTAATTTTCTAGATATTTCAGCAAACTCCGCTTCATATATTTGCCTTCTTTTTCTAATTTCAGCTAGTTCCTCGTCCTCCGATTCGGACCTCGGTCTTTTTCCAACTCTTTCTCTTGAATTGGATCTACTTCTAGATGTCTTACTTTCTAGCAATCTCTTTTGTTCATATTTATTAAATTTTTCGTATTTATTGTCTTTAACATTTTTCTGAGATTTCGAGGGCTGCTTAGGGAATATTGGATTAATAGATGTGTTTGTTTTCAAATTAGACATTTTTTCGGGTTTGTTTTTTGATTTTTCTGTTCTTGTCTTCTTGTCGTTTTCAGAAGAGCTAAAAAATATTATTATTTAATGATAAAATTGTAGGCATAAAACTGTATTATAATATTGATGATGAAAGAATCTAACAAAAATACTATAAATAAGGATACAAGGAAATAAACTTTAGCTTTTTTAACTATCCTGAGGTTACAATATGTGAAGACCCAACAAGGGACCCATGTAGAAGTCATACAAATATCCCTGGCACATTATTTGAGGAACCCCTCTTTCAGTTGAACTAATATCAGAGCATGGGAGAAATGAATACCATCATCTAACTAATCTCCTATAGTAACGGGTATTAAATATAGAACAAACAACTAATACTATATTAATTTAATTACTAATAACTAATTCAAGATTCAGAATGATTCTACGGTGTCACAATTTGTTAGAAATAAAACAAAAAGGTGGTTGAAAAAGTATAAAAATAAATGGAGTGCAAAAAAGAAGCACACCCATTTAAAGAAAATCATTAACAACATTGACAAAAGACTTTTGGCTAATCTAGTTGATCATAGCATAAGAAAGATGAGAAATGGGCACTTTCATTTGAGGAAACATCTTTGCAACATAGGTAGAGTGAATCATGTTTCAGAAAATGAAAAATAGAGAGAAAAACGTATGATAAAGTGACAACTGTACATGGAACGCCATAAGATAAGGCAGGTATTCTTGTCTTGTCTCTATAAGCCGGTCGTGCATCTCTGGGGGTTCTAGTCTTCGTAATACGGAGCGTTGTAAATATATGTATAAATCTGTTCTTACATTCTTACATCTATTGCTACATCTCACTATTTACAGATTAACGGTTATTGACTAACAACAGACTTAGTTGACGATGATAGGAGGTTAACTTTAAATTCGTCTGTTGTGACTATTCACTACGAGTAATTGAGATTACATATGTTTAATTACAATTAACGATTGAATAGTGATCTATTGTTATTGACCTTGACTACTCTTCTAGCCACTTTTGTATTATATCAATCTGTGACGAATCGCTTCGTTACTGCGGCAATTATTGTTAATATTATTATGCTTATCTGGCAAGGTTCCACTTAATTGCAACGAATGTGTTTTTTACATATCTGATATACAAGGACAAAACAAATATTGAGCCAGAAGAAATCTTTATACTCTTCATAAAGTTGCTTGTTTTTATTAAGAGCACAAAACTTTTTGCTGGAGTTTAATCAAAGATTATTTAGTATAAAGGTCTTATGATCAAGTACTAAAAGCAGGTAGTGAATTATCTGATATAAATCGAAAAATGTAGAAAAATTTAGAAAATGTTCATCAAATTAATTGTATAATGCACATTCTATACAGAATAGGACTATTCGATTTAATATTAGTGAATGCACATTGACATTGAAAATAAATATAATTAAATATAATTATTCAATATTATATAATATTGAAAATATACTTGAAAATAAATATGATATTGAAAATAAGGATTCATATTCAGACAATGATTCAAATTAAAATTTCCCTAGCGAGAATACAATATTAAACTCTGGAGATAGTTCAGAGTCGCATAGTAATATTGAAAATGTTAACAAATTAGTTAGTTCTGAAAATTTTCATATAAATCTAACAGTTATCTAGTGTGGTAGTGTCTAGTGAGGTAGTGAGTAATGAAAATTTCGACAACATCGCGACCGAAAGTGATACCATACATACCACCGGTATTTCCCATAGCAGTGATAGCAAAACGGGATTAAAGATTTCTACACACAGAAGATCTCATTCAGTACGCAATGCAGAGAGCAGTCTGGATGATGCTAAAGTAACGAAAAAGAAGACAAAAGAGAAAATAAAAATGACGGAAGACAACAAGACAAAACAAGGCAAAATTGTAGCATTTCTATTTCCCCTGGTATATGTTAAAACACAGAAAAATCTTCTCAATCTTTTTGCGTCGCTGAGATTCATAATATAGAAATTTTTAGTCTGTGTGTAATAACACTAATTGATATTTTGTTTGATATTGATTCTGTCTATTAGATATTGCGCGTCAAATAAACAGGAATCTTTTCGCTGATGCGGGCAAGATAGTTTTTTGAAAAAATAATATCAGTATACGATGGACATCCAAAGCAGTTGGTTTTATTGTTTGAGTCCAGATTTTCTTCTTAAAATTCGTTATTGTTATTTGTTATTTGTCTTCGAGAATTCAATAAAGTAAAGTAAAGTATAATAATAGTTAGGAGAAGCAGATTCGGTTCAGAAGAGATAAGATCTCGGTATGTAGTTTTCAAAACCGGCAATTTTTTGCTTAATTTCATGAGTTAAGAGATGAATTTAAACTCAAAATGCTATTTGACAGTATTTGTTCAGTGAATTAGTTCATCACCGATTTGTTGTACTGTATACTATGTAAGAAACGTGAAAAACAGCGTGTCCAACGTCTTAAGAGGTCCACATGGTTTTAACACACACACTCACAAGTAAGAATTAAGCAGCCTAGTTTTGAAGAATACATTTTGTTATCATCCAGGATAATCTGAAGCCCAATTAAATGTTTGACCTCCGCAAGTCCATTTTGTGTTTTCATGGGTCCATCTAGATCATTTGCAGTTTGTGTGGGATAGGGTGTTTCATTTGTATCCAATTCCAAGGTAATAAACTTTCTTAAAGGAAATACACAGCCCGTGAAACAAGGTACTTTTTGTTGAAATTTTTTTAAGTAAAATAAGCATTTTTCATTAATATACAAAGATTTGCTTTCATGACAAACTGAAAAATGATAAATAAAGTCTCCTTTTAAATAAAGTTAACTTTAATAATTATTGTGTATTTCAAAAAAGTTTGATATTTCATTCCCACATATTATATGAGAGTCAGTATTATTCCTTTCTGTCATTTGGTACACAACCACAATTTTGAATTCTGTTTTGTTTAAAGGTTAAACTCAATGTAAGGAATGTTGATCAAAATTAGAATATTTTGATTGATAAATTTGGATAATTTTATTTGTAATAACTGGTTATGTGAAATAAGCCTTGTTTCTACCCAGCAAGAGGATTTTCTTAAACGGCGTCCAAATAAAATAGTTTCGAAATCTTCTTGTGTTTGTTTCCCAGAAAATCTCATAAGTATTTTTTTATTTATTTTTGGTGTAGTTAGTTTCCCAGTTCCTCACATAAAGAAACCTTATTCACGACTCGGCTCAAATATAAATGTTAAAATTAGATGATTTCATAAGAATTTTAACATTTATATTTGACTCTAACATCGTTTTGTTCAATGGTAATTTCTTTAAACAAATCTTTGGCACTCCAATGGGCAGCAAAATATCCTTCATACTATGTAACTTTGGTTTGGATGAACTTATAATAACGTGTAAAGAAAAGATACCTTTTCACATACCTTTTTCAATTTTCATACAAAATTTTATTTTTGGCAATATAATTGTCAAAAATAAAAATTTTAATTTGTCATTTATGACATCGAGGCTTATTTATAATTGGTCGCTATTTTAACTTATTTATTAATTCAATTGTTATTGTGTTAAGAAAATGTTTTCAAAATTATATTAAAATTTTAGAGGAGCATTTATTAGATAAGGACATTTTTCTATTAATTCCTTTTGAAATATATTAGCAGCAATTTTATTAACCAAACTAATTTTATTTGGTGGGTTAACCAAAAGTTTTTTCACACAATTGAAAGCTCGAGATAATAAATAGTTAACCAATAGCTTCTTTTATTGATTTCAACCCATCCAAAACATTTATATATTTTTTCCAAACGAGTCACAAGTACATATATATATATATATATATATATATATATATATATATATATATATATATATATATATATATATATATATATATATGTATATATATATATATATATATATATATATATATATATATATATATATATATATACTCTGAGAGAACACCAATTACTCTGTAAAAGTCAAAGTAATTACATTGACTTTTCACTAATAAGGGGAGCTGTTATATGAAAAAATATTAACCTTGAACTAGCTTAAGTTCGCCGACTTCAGATTTCATCATTCCATTCCAATAGAAACCGCTGAGCACGCAGTAGAAGAACTTTGTACGAATTATTGGTCAATATTTATGGGAACAGCGATTCAGTACTTGATACCAAACCTATAAATTACCATTTTCAGATGCCGGAAACACACTTAGCTGCAACTTCGACCAGTCCAGTTATTGTAGTCATTTTAAATTAATTTAATTTTCTACTATAATTTATTATTTAATGTGTAACAAATAAATATTTTTTTTAAAAGTCAAATATCTGATTAGTGATCTAACAATTGGCGCAGTCAGTAGGATCCGGTTAACGTTGCTAGAACACGTGTATACTGACTGACAGCGGCAGATTCTCATCCCTTAACAGAACAAAGAATCTACGGAAGTCCTTACTCCTATGATCTACGGAAGGAACACCTAGTGAAGACCCTGGTAGCTGAGCAGAGAGAACAAGTCGACCCTTAAATAAGAAAGCATCTCCGAACAACCTCACTCCTGCAATCTACGGAAAGAACACGTAGTAAAGCCCCTGGTAGCTGAGGAAAGAGAACAAGGCGTCCCGATGTTCTTCTTTATGTAAGTAGATTTTGAATCATCTCGTTAATAATTTTGTTATAATAATTTACAAAATTGACTATACTGCAAGTCAATTAATCAAGATACATAAAAAAATTACAAGTTGATTATCTAATATTTAAAATTATTGATATTAACATATTTCTTTCATACTATTTTATACTGATATTATATTGACATATTTTTTTATTTTCCTATATTTTTGGTATATTTTCTCTTGATATATTTTTATTTGATATATTTGATACATTTTTATTGATATATTATATATTTTTATATTGATACATTTTTGCCAAACAGAATTGCCATTCACAGCAGGACCGAAAAAATATGCAGACTAAAATGCAACTTATCAAATACAGGTGCCATATTATCAGCTCAAGAAATAGAAAAAGTTAGATTACCTCATGCATTAGTCCGTAGACGAAAATGGAGAATTCCTAACTTCCGTCCTAAATGCTAATGCTATTCCGAAGACAATCGAATTTTCAGACATTTCAATCGCACGTTTCAAAAATTCGGAAACAATCTTATCCTACAACAAAAACGATTCTAAAGAACCCGTAGTAGATAGAACACGGATAATTAAAGAACAACTAAGAATTGATCATCTAAATTACGAAGAACAAGAACTAATTCTAGATTATATACTGAATATGTAGATATATTTTATGTCGAAGGCGACAAACTGACCTTCACAAACGAAATCAAGCACAAAATTGAAACAAACAACGCTAATCCTATCTTCACTAAATCCTATAGATATCCCCAAATACATAAGGAAGACGTAAAGACGCAAATTAATAAAATGTTTAGAAGGAATAATTTAGAAAAGCGTCTCGCCCTGGTCGAGTCCAGTCTGGGTCATACCGAAGAAATTAGATGCGTCAGGAAAACAAAAATGGCGAGTTGTTATTGATTATCGAAAGCTTAACGAACTCACAGTACAAGACCGTTATTCTCTACCAGAAATATCAGAACTATTGGACCAACTATAAAGATGCCAATACTTCACAACACTAGATTTGGCTTCTGAATTTCACCAGATTGAAATCCAGAAATTAATGCTCCATCTACTTTCCAAAGAGTAATGGACAACATCCTCTTAGGAATACAAAACGAAAGATGCTTAGTGTATCTATTCATGATCACATGTCACGACTAACAGAAGTTTTTAAAAGGTTAGGAAAGAAATTTAAAAATACAGACAGACAAGTGCGAATTTTTAAGAAAAGAAGTAGCGTAATTGGGCCACCTAGTAACAGAAAATGGCGTAAAAACAAATCCATCTAAAATATCTTGCATCAAAAACTTCTCGGAACCAAAGAACACCAAATAAATAAAATAGTTCTTAGGTTTAGTCGGTTACTACAGAAGATTTATTCCAAATTTTGCCAAAATTTCTAAACCACTTACGAAATTACTTCAGAAAGACGTGCCTTTTATTTTTAATTCTGACTATTAAGAAGCTAAAGGCTTCAAACTCAGAAACGAACTCAAAAATATTTTAACACCAGAGCCAATACTTATATATCCGAATTTTGAGAAACTATTTTTACTATTAACTGACGCTAGTGCATTCGCGATTGGAGCCGTTCTATTGCAAGGCCCTATTGGAACAGATTTACATAAAATAAATAAATATTCCACTATAGAGAGAGAATTATTATTGGCTATCGTATGGGCAGTTAAACATTTTAGACATATTACGGATCATCGACCCCTTACATGATTTTTCTCGATAAGAGATCCCGGAAGCCGATTAAACTTACAGAATACAATTATAAAATAGAACAACGTGCAGGAAAAATAAACAGAAATGCAGATGCCCTCTCAAGAATAAAGATTAACCATTTCAAAGATTGTGCAAACTTTAAATGAAAAATCTCATTACATGTATCGAATGAAGATGATACGGAAACTCAAGAAAACGAATACGACGATTGTTCAATCAAAAAATAATCTCTTAATTTGTAATCTTACATTATTCTTAACTTCTTAATATTTTATTTCATCGTGTATAATTGAAACATTGTGAAAACATATCGTGTAATATTTTAATAATTAGTTCATTTACCTACAACGTAATAAATTGCGGAATAATATATTTTCCACTTAAACTTCCAAGTGTTGCAATTACGACCTAGAATAAATTGTATTGTAAGCTCATAGTTCAAAGTTTGTTGGTATGATAGAAGCAATAACCTCTGTGCTGAGTTATACATTATTTGTGAGATAATAAATTGGAGATTTGAGCTTATTCGAGAGCAGTCTATCGTAGAAAATTACCTAACCATCATCTTTAGTGTAATTATTGGTAGCTGTCAATAAAACCATAATTTTTACTCCACAACTTCAACGTTTGTCAAAATTTTTTTTAACAAAATAAAATTAAAGAACTCCACGAGAAAATAATGAATGACATATTTAAAGAAAACATGGAATATAGTAACCGAAGAATTAATATTGTACACGCCAAAACTGTAAAAGATCGAAAATATATTATTATACCATTACCGATTGATTCCGAACGGGTAATATCACATCTGTTTCTTGTAATTTTTGCAAATAAAGATCAGTTCGATAAATCAAAAATATATTGTGTCGAAAATAGTATCGAACTACCTATCCTAGAGATATTTTCTTATATTTTTGCTGACAAAGAATTAAAATTAAGAATCTGTCAAAACAATACACGAATATTACCAACAAACATCACATTCCAAAACCTTGATGGGACAAAACGTGCCAGGAAACAGCCCGACGCAGAAAATTAACTTATATTAAATATAAGCAAAATCCCACAATAAGGAACCTAATACAATACAAAAATATGGACGCATTAGCGAAGAAAACCTTTAAGGAGAAGAAAAGGAAAAACTGGAAGGAGTATTGTGAAAGTTTAAATCAAAATACTCCTATTAAGGAGGTATGGAAGAAATTAAGTTGCTTCAAAAATCGCAAACAATCCAATAATTTACCTATTGACCCGGACGAACCATGGATAACAAACAGAGTTTTACCAAAAAAATTTCACCAGATTGGGTTCCGAATGATATTACCAACTCCATAGCCACTGTTTCTAGAGATAACCTTTGCTTAGATCGTCCGTTCTATCTATGGGAACTAAGAAGGGTCCTCAAACAAAATAACAATACTGCTCCTAGTAAAGACAATATATCTTATTCTATGATTTCTAACCTGACAAATGAACATAAAATCCATCTACTTCATATCCTAAATAATATTTGGCAGAAACAAGCACCAATTCCAGAAAGCTGGAAGGAGTATATTATAATACCTATAAGAAAACCTGGCAAACGTGATGACGATTACAATTCATATTGCCCAATATCTCTAGCTTCTTGTCTTCTTAAAACCCTGGAAAGACTAATTAAAAATAGATTAGAGCATTGGTTAGAAGTTAATGACATTCTCCCACACTCACAATTTGGTTTTCGCAAGTTTAAATCCACGCAAGATGCCATAACTGCTCTCGTAACAACAGTTTAAGTCAATTTCACGGAAAACTCATCTACTGCAGCTGCATTTCTGGACGTATCATCTGCTTTTGATAATATAAATTTGGATTTCCTTGAACAAAAGTTATTGTCAGTCGGGATACCTATAGGTATAACATCCTTTTTGAAAACTTCAACGCAGTATAGCACTTATTCTCAGGTACATTCACAATTTCAAGTTTCCAAATGAAAAATATGTTGGACCCTTCTCTGTTTCAGAATTAAAAAATGCTGAAAATTTAATAACAAAACTTTTGCAAAAGGCACACTTTTTTCGAGAATTTTCTTGTCTTTAAAATAAGGAGATAATTTCAAATAGAACAATTTTAAAACTCAACCCATTCATAGATAATCAGCAAATGATTCGTGTAGGTGGTCGTCTAAGGTACTCAGACGTCCCATATGAACAGAAGTACACATTACTTCTACCCTCTCATAATTACATAGTAAAATTAATGCTGCATAGAGAACATATAAGATTATGTCATGCAGGCCCTCAAAATACTCTTTCCAATTTTCGTTTAAGATATTGGTGTCTAAATGGTCTCAAAGAAACTAAAAGAATAATTAACAAATGTCACGATTGTTTTAAATTTAAAGCAAAGACAGCCACACAGTTAATGGCTGATTTACCACAAGAACGTTCATGTTTCTCCCCTCCATTTACCAATGTTGGTCTAGACTTTGGTGATCCATGTCTTATAAAAAGCTCCAATTTAAGAAAGGCTCCAAAAATAAAATCCTACATAGCGTTGTTCGTATGTATGGTTACTCGTGCAGTGCACATCGAATTAGTCACAGGTCTCTCTACCGAAAGTTTCTTACTTGCTTTAAAAAGATTCATTAGTAGGAGAGGCTGTCCACAAATTATCTACTCAGATAACGCCACTAATTTTCTAGGAGCTAGAAATCAGTTGAGGGAAGTTGCACTATCTCTTAAACAAAAGGAAGCCTCTGAGTCCATATTCAATTTTCTCTCCTCTTCTGAAATCCAATGGAAATTCATTGTAGCCCATTCTCTGCATCATGGTGGAATTTGGGAGGCAGCCATAAAAAGTGCTAAATATCACATTTTAAGGCTTTTAGGCAATACCACTTTAACTTTTGAAGCCTTTAGCACAGTTCTCGCACAAATAGAAGCAGTACTAAACTCACGCCCTCTTTGTGCTATGTCAAATGATCCAAATGACTTTAACACATTGTCTCCAGGACATTTCCTAATAGGAAAACCAATTACGTCATTTCCTGAAGAGATAGTGACGGAAATACCTAACAATAAATTAACAATTTGGCAAAACTTCATGAAGATTCAGCAATCATTTGCCAAACGCTGGAAAATTGATTACCTTAATCAACTTCAGAATCGCCCCAAGTGGTTAACATCACAGAAGAACCTTGAAGTTAACGACTTAGTTCTATTAAAGGAAGATAAAGTTCCACCCCTACACTGGCCATTAGCAAGAATTGTTGAATTGTTTACAGGTAAGGACGATGTTCATATTCTAAATAATATTTGGCAGAAACAAGCACCAATTCCAGAAAGCTGGAAGGAGTATATTATAATACCTATAAGAAAACCTGGCAAACGTGACGATTACAATTCATATTGCCCAATATCTCTAGCTTCTTGTCTTCTTAAAACCCTGGAAAGACTAATTAAAAATAGATTATAGCATTGGTTAGAATTTAATGACATTCTCCCACACTCTCAATTTGGTTTTCACAAGTTTAAATCCACGCAAGATGCCATAACTGCTCTCGTAACAACAGTTCAAGTCAATTTCACGGAAAACTCATCTACTGCAGCTGCATTTCTGGACGTATCATCTGCTTTTGATAATATAAATTTGGATTTCCTTGAACAAAAGTTATTGTCAGTCGGGATACCTATAGGTATAACATCCTTTTTGAAAACTTTGTACTCAGAGAGATTGATTTACTTAAAAATCAATGACAAAATTTTTTCTCCTCGACTGTCCAATATAGGCCTGCCGCAGGGAAGTATTTTAAGTCCAATTTTATATATTTTATATAATATAGATTTAGAAGTCATTGTTCCTATTAACACAAAAATACTACAATTTGCAGATGATGTGGTACTCTATTCGTCAGACAAATCAACCGATGTTTCTAAAAATAATTTAATAACAGCTATTTCAACAATACATGTGTTCCAGAAATGAACATATTGTTTTTAAAATATAAAATAAAAATGTAATTCTTTAGACTTGTCTTAGTGTAGAATAAGTAAAATAGTCACTTTATCAAGTTTGATCGCGACCCCGACTGACTGGTGTCGTCTCACCCTCTTAAATAGTTTTCACACCAAAATAAAAGTGGAGTAATCTTCACTTTCACGCATCAAGTAGTGTTTTATCAGTTCATTCTCACACATCGCCGTAGAGGCAACAGAATTTTTAAACACTCTCAATTCACGTATAAAATATTTCTCTACGCCGAAATCGGTCATTTTTGACCGAGTGATAAAGAAAGAATTTTTTGATATTGTATAGTACGCTACGGCCGTGTTGGGCCTCTCTACTTTAAAAAGATTTAATTATAAATCGTCAAACTTAAAGTGATTTTATTTCTCTGGAGCTATATTTGCTCATATTAAGAATCCCTATCCTTCAACGGTCACTGAAGAACCAAACCTATGGAGATACATCCATTCACAAGTCCTTTGAAGTAAGGCTTGGAATCAAAAGATTTCCAACCCTCGAATGTAGGTAGCCAGTTACAAGGCTCCCTCATTTCGTGGTCCTATCGAGCACAGATTATTTGATGAAACAGGACTGAAGAAAGAAAAGGATTACACACGCCGAAGAACAACAAGAAGAAAGAATAATGGTTTCTCGTCCCTAGAAGAAAGATTGCACAAGTTGACCTTCGTTCAAGATTAGACACGTGTGTTTTGTGAAAAGTGTTGCTAAGCGATAGCGGTAATTAAATTTGATACTTGCAAAACATTTGGTGAGGTTAAAACTCTTTCTATATCTTCTATAATCACTGTATGCACATAATTTATATTTGGTAGATATTTGTCTCGACCTTTATTTGTTCAATAATATTTATATTAACTAATGGCTTTGATTTGACAACAGATCTTTCCTTTCAATATCGCTAAAGATAGCTGACAATTATTTATTATACAGATTGTCTCACAGCCGGCTCTCACGAAAAATATTTGTTTATCACTCTAGTAAAAATACTCTATTACAATTAAAATCGCGTCTTAGTTGAAAAAGACATTTACACTAAACAAAATCATTTACTCTTATTTCTCGCTCAGTATATATATTTGCAAATATATTCACTTTTAAATAAAAAATGGAAGCTTTAAAGAAAAAGCGCAAATCACTTAAAGCATTAATTACACGTATCTCAGAATGGTTTATAGCCAATAAAGACACAGAAAACGAAATACTTGATTTTGAAAATAGGAAAGAAAAACTTTTTAATTTTTTCACACAATATGAACAAATGCAATTAGAAATCGAACAGACTGATGACAGCGACCAACAATCAGCTGATCGAGCAAATGTCGAAGAAAAACACTTCAACACACTCAAAGGTTTGCAAAGAAAAATAATAGAATTAAATTTAACAGAAAATAAAGCACCTAGCTCAAATAATAAAGCTGTTTTCAGTGCGAATCTGCCTGAAATTAGCATGAAAACCTTTACCGGCAATTTCTCAGAATTTAATGAATTTTTTCAACTATTTGAAACTCTGATCACAAACAATTCAAGTTTAAATAATGTACAAAAGTTTATATATTTAAAATCTTTCCTCAAAGGAGAACCTTAATTAGCAGCATCGAAGTAGTAGATGCAAATTTTGCTATCGCTATAAAAATTCTAAAAGAAAGATATGATGACAAATCACGAGTGATTAGTACTCTTATAAAAAGCTGTTAAAGTCTCAATCTCTAGTCAAATCCACTCCTCAGGTACTAAGAGATTTTTTTGTACACACGAAGCAAACGCTTCAAGCTCTTAGTAATCTCGAAGTTCCAATTGGACATTGGGACCTCCTTTTAATAGAAATATTTTTAGAAAAAATAGATTTCGCTTCTCACAAGGCTTTTGAATATGAAGTAGGTTCTAAGAATGTTCCAACACTCAAACAATTTTTTAAATTTCTAGAAAAAAGTTGTGATGTTTTAGAGAAACTTAATTACGCTGAAACTCAGTCAAAGTTTAATAATAAAGTCACTCAAAAAACTGCTTATATTACCACTATAAATAATAATAAATCTAGATATGAAAATTGCATATTTTGTGAACAAATTGGTCATAAAATATATCAGTGTAACTTATTTAAAGACACTAATTCTAGAGAAAGGTTTAATTTTGTAAAGCAAGCACAGCTTTGCAGAAACTGTTTTGGCACTACACCTCATTCAAATTCGACGTGCAGTAAAAGTAAACAAAACCAGGCTATGCTACGTAAGACTCCATAGGCGTGCGGTTTTGCTTTCATATTTCCTATCAAATTAATAAAACAGTATGTACAATTAAAGATTTGTTTACTATGAACAACGAAGATAAAATATACAATGTTAGTATTATTTTCAAGGAAATTCAAAATAAGCTTCACTACTGTAAAATAAAAAGAAACTTATGGTTTGACAAAAATAATAAAGCAGTAATTGCAACGTTGTTTTGACACTTAAGCGATCGAAATCGAAACATCAAATACACTTATTTTTTAAAGTAAATTGTGTGTTAGTTCGCCTCAAAAGAAGTAACTTATTATTATGTTTTCAGTTTTTATTTGAAAAACAATAAAACTCACGTGATCCAGATTACAAATGTTACCAGAAATTGAAATCTCATTTTATATAAATTTCGTAAATTTGAATACAGATATACCTTAACTTAAAATGTTTTCGTAAACGAAAATTTTGTATTAAAAAAAAATAAGGTGCACTTGGAGAAGTGCCGCCAGAAGTAAAAACTTCTTAAATTGCGTTGAAATTATGAGTATTAATATCTAAGAGCTTCCGGTTTAAACGGGGCTGCCAGTCCTGAACTGAGCTCTTAATCGCACCCCATTCGTTTTTTAAGGAAAACGAAGTTTCAAACAAAAACCTATGCAAATGTCCGAGAAAATCATTCGTCAAAAATAAAAACATTCTACATATCTGACTAATAAATAAAACAAAAAACTCACAGTGTAAATTAATATTTTATTCATAATCAGAGTCTGACGTGCTGCTCTCATTAACTACGTTAATTATCAGTGGTTCAACTTGAGTCTCAATGATATTGTCAAGATCCCACATCTTTTGTTCGACTTTCTGCTGAACATGCTGTATACATTTAATAATTTAATACGAAAGCAAAACCGTATGCCAAATTTTGATTTATTGACTAAGAAGGCTTCTGGCTGAGTACAAAATAAACAACTGATCAAATCCTATAACGCGATATAGAAAATGAAAGGGAAGGATATAACGAATATATTAAGATAGAAAATCAATTACATATCTTAATAGATTCGTTATATCGTCCCTTTTCATTTGCTATGTCGCAAGTTAGGTTTCGATCAGTTGTTTATTTTGAACTTAGCCAGAGGCCTTCCTTAAGTCAATAAATCAAAATTTGTCAAAGGTAAATTTATTTTCATTCATAGTGCCTTATGATATCTCGTACATAACTATACGTTCTATATAATCAAGATCCTGTGTAGTGCCATTTTGGTAGTCGCCATGTTTTTTTCTATCTTAATATATTCGTTATATACTCCCCGTTTAATAAATATCGACAACCGAGTTGAAGAAAGCGGATATTCAAAAGTGGCTGCGATCAAAAGTTTTGACAATTCAGTTCTAAAAGTCGAGCTTTTGACTATTGTGAATAAACATAAAAAAAATACACTATTGTTAGCATATTGTAGATGAAATGGGTAAAGAAAAAAGAAGGTATTCACAGGCACTCGAGGTAGATTCTGAGTAAAATATTACCTAAGTTACACTTTGAGTTTTTTGTTTTGTTTATTACTCAGATATGTTGAATGTTTTTATTTTTGACAAGATTTTTCTGACCTTTGCATAGGTTTTTGCTTTGAAATTTCGTTTTCCTTAAACCAACGAATGGAGTGCCATTAAGAGCTCAGTTCACGAGTGGCAACTCCGTTTCAACCTTAAATATTACGTTAAAAACATTTTTACACATTTTATGTAATTGTATTTTAATTCCGTGCATTACAATAACGGATTCACGTTATTATGTTGTTGGAAAACCTCATTCTAACATGTTTATTCAGTTATTTTCAGTTCTGTTATTCCTGTGAACGACTTATGCTACGATGTCTACTTCATATTTTCATATGTATTTCATAATACAGGAAAATATAGGTTTATACATCGTTAAAATCATGATGTGGGAGTGCCCCTCGTAACAATCATACTGTTGACGGTTTATTTATACTACCCGCAGCTCTATCTTGTATTTAGTGTAGAAAGTTTTCGAAGCCTTGCCCATTGTAACGTCAGAGGTGAGGTAGTCCATTAATAAACACAACTGACCGTTTCCACTAAACAGACTCGAGTTTCAAAAACTCGGAACTCGAAAAACAAAACGAACTGTTTCAAAACACGCCAGTCTTTAGTAAAGTTTGTGAAAAGTTACTATTTTGTTTTATTGGATACGAGTTTGTGTTTTGTTTTGTTTTTATTTTGTCCGTTTGGTGGGAAAACGCCATTAGATATTACATTTAATTTTAAAACAATTTTTACATATTTAATTTAATTTTATTAATTCAATGCATTACAATAACGAATTCGCATATTATGTTGTTGGAAAACCTCATTCTAACATTTATTAATTTAATTTTATCTTTGTTATTCTTCTGATCATAAAATATAAATGATAACATTTATTATAAATATAAATGAATAAATTCAAGCACTGTAATTCCCTGACGCACGCCCTGGCTAAAATATTATCACTAGAACAACAGTGGTCCAATTAAGTTATAGCAATTCTTCCGCGTACAAGGACTACTAAATGATATGGTATGCTGAGTTTCGTATACGATGTCTATTCATATAGTTTATGAGGTGGATATTATGTACGTTTATACATTGTAAATCGTGATTTTAGAGTGCTCCTCGTAATATTCATAATGTTGATAACGTGTGTTGGTTTGTTTACTGCTACTGCATCTTTAAGATAAATATGGTGTAAGCATTTAACTGATAAATGCCTCTCTAAATACACATGTAAAATTTGCAATAAAAAAAAAAGCACAATACACTTCTGCATGAAGAAAATAATTTTTCTCACACTCATGAAAATAATTTATTCTCTCCCACTCGAAGCAATCAAAGTGCTTCTATAAATATATATATATATATATATATATATATATATATATATATATATATATATATATGTATATATATATATATATATATATATATATATATATATATATATATATATATATGTATATATATATATATATGTATATATATATATATGTATATATATATATATATATATATATATATATATATAAGAACAAGAAAAAAAAATTACTTGTGACTCGTTTGGAACAAATATATAACTGTTTTGGATGGGTTGGAGTCAATAAAAGGGCTATTGTGTAACGAGTCCGTTACTTAAAGAACCATTTACCTTTTTGTCACTGGAATCCTTTAATTTAATTATAAATTAAATTCATTTTTGAAATATTCTTAAACCAAATATTTAAAACTCCAGTAAATTTTATTTTCGAAAGTTGGCATTAAATCCCGCCCTCTGTCTAAGACTCTGAAAGTACATCGTCGTGACAGCCGTAGCACCGTCAGATCGCCACTTGTGGCTGGAATTTCGTCGAGTGAACATCGTTTGTTCAAGGCGGCTGTAGGTGCCATTTTCATGAATTGGGTTTAAGTTTATTTTTTATTTTGTGGAAAAGCTGTTGTGTTGGAAGAAGCCATTCGTTATTTAGTTGTTTTTTTTATCATTTTATTTTGTTTATCATTATATTCTGGGATTTTACTGTAAATATAGATAAGTTAATTGTATATAAGAGGTGATGGGTCATATATAAGTGTTTAAAATAGTCTGTACATAAAAATTGGTATTTATTAAAGTTGGGTTAAAACAATTCAATATTTCAATTAGTACCTATCTTTCATATTTCAGCAATACAAGATATCTCGGAAGAAAACATTTAACTTCCTGGCGCCCAAACATTCACTAGAGCAACTTTATCTTTCATCTGTTTATTTCTTGGTGGTTTTCTTGTCATTAGTTCTTATATCTTACGGTCTCTGTAGGGCATGCAAATTGGCCGAATCCCTCTTTGAGTGTCGAGTGGTCATTCTCCTGCATAGTCGCTAGCCAGCATTAATTTTATTATATTTTAAAATTCATATATACCCTTTATTTATTTCTTTTACATAATTTATTTCTATCTAATCTCTTCCATCTTCTGTTATTCCACATATTAGTTCATTGTTGTATAAAGGTACATTTTAGAGTTTACCCTATTTCTACACTGCACATTTTTGCTACACATTCCTCATTTTTGTTACATTTCACTCTTTCATCAATATTTGTTACAGTCAAATTTCTTGTTACATTACTCATTCTTGTTACAATTGGTTAAATAAAATTAATAAAAAAAATGATAAAGACCATATTATGGATTTTGATAACATTAAAATTTTATATAGTGAAAGTAATAAATTTAAAAGGACTTTTTTGGAAATGGTTTGTATTAGCAAAAGTGATAATAATTTAAACAAAAGATCAGAAATTCAAAATCTAAGTAAAATTTATAATTATATTCTTTCTTTATGATTTATATATAAAACTTGTAAAATGTCATATTTAATTCTCCATATATCTGTTACATTTTTTTAGACATCTGTCAACGGTGAATAAATCTTCTTCTTTTTGTTACTAAACAAAAAAGAATGTTTAAACGAAATTTTACTTTTGGCAATATAATTGTCAAAAATAAAAATTGTTGGCATTTATGACATTGAGGCTTATTTGTAATTGGTTGCTATTTTAACTTATTTATAAATTCAATTATTTTTGTATTAAAAAAAATGTTTTTAAAATTATAAAAATTTTCGGAGAAACATTTATTAGATTAAAACATTTTTATATTAAATATTTTGAAGATGTATTAGCAGTAATTTTTACTTACTAAACTAATTTTTATTTGGTAAGTTAACAAAAATTGTTTTTTCTTTTTAGTTCAACCTTGTAAGATATTTTGTCTTTTTTAGCTCATGATAATAATTGTAAACATAATTGAAAGCTCGAGATTAAAAAAATAGTTAACCAATAGCCCTTTTATTGACTCCAACCCATCCAAAACGGTTTTGAATTAAAAACCATTTTTAAGTATTCTTGGAATACGTAATTTTAACTAAAATTTAAAAAACATAAATTAATTTGATAGGTTTCGATTTTCACTTACGGATTTGTCGGGTTTTGCAACTAACGTGCATGGAATTGTCGGAGTTTGAATTATATCTAGTGAAACACAAACACAAACATTGTTATTTTATCATATAATTTATTTTATTTTAACAAAAAAACATTAAATTAAACTATTAAATCCGGAACTTCGTCAACTGATTCATACAAATGGTCATTGTTGATTGTCTCTGGAGTATCATTGCCAATTTTTTCTCCAATGTTTTTTAAAGTTCTTTACGTCCTCAAACTATTCTTTTTTAGGACGTGCGCCACGTGTAACTGTAGATTGGAACATACTTTTAACGGATTTTCTTTTGTTCTGTCTTTGTTGAAGACTGTTCCCCTATAATAGTTACAACTTTACTTTTTCCACGTCTTAATAGAAATATTTTGCTCATATTAAATCAAAAGTTCCACTGTGCAGGATGTTTAAGTGCAGTTTATCAATCCTTTGTCAAGTCGTACACCATCACATCTTGGCCCAAGATATGGAGAGTTCCATGGTCTTTAAAAAGTTCAATGAACTCTTCTGGAGAAACGATGGTGTGTTTTTTTAATAACTTTTTCGATCTTTGCAAATAATCTGTCCGGAATACTAAGGGGAATAAATGAATGTCCAGCCAGAGGAAATATAATCTCAAAGTGTTTTATAAATGAAGGTTTATCTATACTAAGCCATTTAGTGCACATAGTTATCATGATGGAATTTTTATTTTGTGCTCCGCACCGATCTGCAACAAGTCATACATCGTCATCGAATATCGTCATCGATGTTTGTATGGCAAAGCTTCTGATAAACGGCACTGGCTATTGCATTTGCTTCTTTTAAGTGTTAATTTTTTTTTTTTTTTTGCTTCAACCACTTAGGGTTATTAGCATAAGAAAAATACAAAAATGATAAAGACATACATAGGCATATACAAAATATCAATTACATAATAATGTATATAATATATATTTTAATTATTGATGTATTGTATTAAATTTTATTGAAAAGGTTTATAATTTTCAAGAATTCTATCAAGTCAGCTACGTATTTAGATTCTCCTAAAAGTTCTTTTAATGTTTTTGGAAAGTGATGATATAGTCTCTCCACTGAGTATATTGGACACTCAATCAAAATGTGCTTCACTGTCACTTTACATTCACAAACAAAACACACTGGTTCCTCTTCTTTCTTCAACAAGTATTCATGTGTTGTAGAAGTGTGTCCTAATCTGAGACGTGTTATTAGGACTTGATGTTGTCGCTTTGAAGGCCAGAAGTTCCATGGAAGGACGGAAGATTTTATTTCTATCAATTTAGTGGTGCTTCTATTCCATTGGTTTTGCCAAACATCGTTCAATTTTGATTTTAAGTAAGGTTTTAAATCCAAATTCACCGTTAGATTTTCCACTGATGTGGCTGTATTGGTTACTGCGGACCTAGCTAGACTATCTGCCTTTTCGTTACCATCTATTCCAACGTGTGACGGTACCCAGAGGAACTCTACTGTCAAATTGCTTTGGTATATACGGTATAAAATTAACTTAATCTGCTGTAATGTTGGATGAGAGGGATAAATCTGAGAAATTGATGTCAGACAACTAAGTGAATCAGATATTATAAGAGATTTGGGAAGTTTTTTTTCTAGAATATAGGTTAGGGCCTTATTGATGGCAAATAGCTCTGCTGTAAAAATACTTGTCTTAGGAGACAATTTATAGATGGAATGTTCATGGGATGTCACAAAGTATGCTCCTACTCCATTTATGGTCTTAGATGCGTCCGTGTATATAAAATGGTAAGTTTTCTACTGTGTGAGAACATGGAGAAAGTGAGTTTTAAAAAAATTTGGTATCACGTTATTTTTGTTATATGGTGTAAGTTTAAGGTTACAAAGCGGAGAGGGAACAACCCAAGGAAAACATAAATTTATTTCACAGATAGGATAAATGGGAGGTAGTTCAATATCAAAATCGAATAAGTATCTATTAGCTCGTTCATAGAAAGGTACAGGACCCCTATTTCTTTTTCGATAGACCTCCTGGAACCTGTTAGCAACAGCATGATGAAGAGCTGGATTTTTTGGGTTAGATTTTATACTCGAGACATACGATAGAGTTAAGTATTTTCTTCTTAGGTTTAAGGGTGTCTCTCCAGCTTCACAGAGTAGACTGTCCACAGTACTGGTGCAATATGCTCCTAGAGCAAGTCTAACGGCTAAACTCTGAAGAGTATCCAAAGTTTTAAGCAATGCTTGGTTTGCGGTGTTATACACAACACATCCGTAGTCCAGTTTTGATCTAATTAAAGCTCTATATAAATTTATTAGAGTTGAAAAATCTGCTCCCCAATGTTTATGTGATACAGATTTCATAATGTTTAGTCCAGCTTGGCACGATACTCTTAGCGAGTGTATATGACTTGTCTAACTTAATTTTGGGTCCAGTTGCATTCCTAGGAATTTTATTTCTTTTGTATATTCTATGAGAGAATTGTTTAAAATTAGATTTGGGAGCTTTTGTGGATTTGATTTTTGTGAAAAATGTATAGCTTTTGTTTTTTGTTGGAAAACTGGAGCCCAATTTTGTTAGACCACGACTCTATCGACTTAAGAGCTGCAGAAATACGATTATGAGCCGATAATATGTTTTTATTTCTTTCTAGAATTACCAGATCATCAGCATACAAAAAAGTTTTAATTGTGCCATTGCAGTCCGACACAACATTGTTAATAGCAATAAAAAATAGTGCTACGCTTAGATTCGAGCCCTGTGGAATTCCATTTTTCTGTAATTTAGATTCAGACAAATGGTAATTGATTCGAACTTGGAAATATCGTTGCCGTAGAAAGTTTGAAATAAAAGCAAACATGTTACCGTGAATCTTCCAATTATGGAGTGTGGTTAAAATATCGTAGCGCCATACTGTATCAAAAGCCTTTTTTACATCAAAGAATATGGCTAAACATTCTTGATTACATATAAATGCTTCGTGAATTTCTGATTCCAATGATATTAAGTTATCTAATGTTGATCTATTTTTCCTAAATCCACTTTGTTCGGGTATAATAAGATGTTTATGTTCAATATACCACATGAGTCGATTGGCAATGATCTTTTCTAACAACTTACACATTGCATTCGTGAGAGAGATTGGTCTATAGGATTCTGCTTCAAATTTAGGTTTACCTGGTTTGTGTATTGGAACTATGATTAACGAGTGCCATATGTGTGGGAATACTTTATTGATCCATATAAAATTGAATAGTTGCAATAATAGTTCTTGGCCTACTAGTGGTAGGTTCTGTAGAAAAAGCACAAGTATATTATCTGGTCCTGGACTAGTATTTCTAACGGAGTTAAGAGTTTTAATAAGTTCAGTCAAGCTTATAGGATTGTTTATTGGTGAAGTGTCATTGATTATTGGTATTCCTTTATTTTCTTCAAATCGTTTTTTATTTAAGAATTCTGTTGAATAGCTTTCATCACTAGAAGCGGTACAATATTGATTTGCCATTATTTCAGATATACTGCATTCGGACGTAAATGTCTGATTGTCGTTTATTAAGTACTTTATAGAGTGTTGTGAATTATTTCCAGATAAACTTCTAATCATGTTCCAGATTTGGCCAATTGGATTAGATCTATTGATTTCTAAAACAAACTTTTGTCATGACTCTTGCTTGCTTTTTTTAATAATAAATCTACATTTAGCTCTTATTCGTTTAAATTCCAAATGATTTTCAGTAGTTTTATATCGTTTGTATCTATTAAAAGCCGATTTAGATTCCTTTATTGCCTGTTTTACGCATCATTCCACCACGGTACAGGTGAATGTTTTGGATGAAAAGCTGTTTTTCCAATGGATTTATTCGCTGCATCAATGATGACTATATTGAAAAATAATGTTTTCTCGTTAATATCTTGTTCTGAGTCTAACATTTCTCTAAGATTCATAGCTAATGAAGAAATCAATGTTGAGAACAGAGTCCAGTTGACTTTATTTAAGGACCATTTGGTGATGTGTGTATTGTGCTTATGGTACAACAGATTGTTAACTAAGATGGGAAAGTGATCACTTCCATATAGATCAGGTAAAGTGTCCCACGATAAACTAGGTTGCAAGTTTGGTTCACAAATTGACAAATCAATTGCTGAAAACTCTCCTGTTGCTGCATTATATCGAGTATTCCTGCCGTCATTTAGTAGATTTAAATTGAGATTATTTAGGATATCATCTATTTTTCTTCCCATTTTTGTCAATTTTTTTGAGCCCCATAAGGAATTATGCGCATTAAAATCTCCCGTATAATTCGAGGTGTAGGAATCTGACATAAAAGATTAGAAATATCTGCTATACTTGGATCAGAATTAGGTGCGATGTAAAGACTGCAGATGTTAACTTTTAGTGGACCTACTAAGCACACCGCTACAGCCTCTAGATTTGTTATTAGAGGAATACTGCAATATTCATAGGAATTCTCGATAAAAATTGAAACTCCACCACTGGCATGTTCTTGATTTTGCCTAATTTTAGATACGCTTAATTCTCAATTTCTCAAATTATGAATTTTGTTATTTTTAAAATGAGTTTCTTGTAGACAAATTATAGAAGGTGAATTTTGAGCAATTATTAATTGTAACATTTCTAAACGGGTATAATAACCGTTCAAATTCCACTGTAAAATAGACTTAAACGTGAGCTTATGTAGAAGGTTCTATGGAGGAGTCGCTATCGAGCTGAGGTTTTAGTTGTCGAGTAATTGAATTAATTATTTTAGTACATCGCGATTTCATTTTTTTGATATAATGTGAGGATAGATCTCTTTAAACAGATTAAGTAAGCCTAATGTGTCTTCTGTATAAGTTTTAGATAGACTCAATTTATCTGGAGATCCTAAAGCATTTTCAAAAAAATTAGTTAGTTGTTCAAAATTTAATATCGGTGTTATAAGTTTATTAGTAATAAAATCTTTTACGGGTTCCATACTGTTAGAAATAGTCTCAGAATTATCAATAGTTTTGGATTTTTTAAGTTTTTGTATTGGTTTTGTAAAATTTTCTTTAGGTTCTTGTAAAGGTGGGGATAAAATTTCGTCCTGGCTGCGCTTAGCTGTGTTTACTTCTTTACTAGGTGTATTAGTTATTTCAAGTGTATCAGTGGTATCTATTGATATGCTATTGACAGGGCATGCTAGTGTTGAGGAAGAGTTTGGGATTGATGTATGAGGTTGTGAAACATTAGGTGTTGTTGATAACTGGGTAGTTGTTATATTTGTATCTGTGCATGTAGTTTGAGAACTTGGGAATGATGTTAAGGGTGATATTTGGGATGCAGTTAATATCGGTGTAGTTAATGAAGAAGGTATAGTCGAAGATTGTAAGGAAAAGGAATTCGCTGAAGATGCTGAAGTGATCGGGACGTCATGTGGAAGAGTATTAACTACTGTATTTATAGTAGTAGTTGGCACTGTTATTGTTAAGTTTTGATTTGGATTTGTACAGGATGGACAGTTTCCTACAAAATGGTCAGATTGTTTACAATAGTAACACATCTGTTTTTCTAAAGATAAGAAAATACGATAAGATGTTTGTTCGTGGTTTATGACAATTGAGGGAGGAATTAATGTAGCTTCTAAAGGAGAGATAAATGTATGTCTTCGAAAGCTCAGTATATGTCTATAGTCTGGGTTTGTTGTACCTATTCGTAAAAAATAAATTGGAGTTAATAAATTGAGGCCTAACTTTTTAAGTTCAGATTCTATGAAAGTGTGAGGAATACTAGGGCAAACATTAGAGATCAGTAATCTTTCATTTGGTGTAATTAAGCGTCGAGCAAAAATTATTTGTTGATTGATGGTTATTCTTCCGTTGTCAGCATTCATGACTGTTTCTACTAATTCTTCACTAGCTAGGTAAATACAAATGCGGTGATTTGAAATTCGTGATGAAAAAATAATATATCTTGGTTCTATAACTTTTCCCAGTGCAAGTAGATATTCCTCAAGTTTGGCGTTTTCCAGAGCATTATATAAAATAGCTTGTTTCTTGGATGGGAATTTTGGCGTTGAATTGATTAACGCTGCAGAATATGAACAAGTTTTATGTGATGTCAATAAAATTTGGGGCCTCGACGCCCCTGGACTATTAACATCATCCATTTTCGTTTTTTAATGACAACAGGTAATAAAAACAATATGAACTTGTTGTGAAGTAAGTATCTAATTAGATTAAAATTACTTACAGATTTTCTCCAATAAGTTCACTAATTTTTATTTATAATAACACAACACTTTAATTATTAAGTGGATATAAATAAAAGCACAAAAACTAGGTGCGATTAGACTGGTAATTAAATACTGTTGTGAATTTATTAAAAGGTTCAATATTTATAACACTTACGGATTTAATTTATTTCTTTATTTATATTAACTTATCTGACAATAATTTATTATATCCGTACGTAACAAATTCGCGAGCGCGGGTCGTGAGAATTAACTGTTTTCAAAATAAAAGTTCCCTCATATTTATACGAAAACAGCTGCTCTAGAATCCCATGGATTTTGACCTCAATTGACCTGGTTTCGCCTCGAATGGACAGGCCTAATTCCGGAAGATTCGAATGGAACCAGTTTTTTTATTACTTGGAGTTTATGCCAGCTATTCGAAAGGTCTCGTATAATCTAAAACAGAACAGCATTAGTCATAATATAATACGGTTATTTTAGGCCAGGATAATTATCGTAACATTGCCCCCCTCTTAAAAGATGGTTCCTCCTGGAACCTTGTCGGGACTGGAACCGGGACTGTATGCTGGTATCGGCAACTGGACCCTCTTTTACAACTTCCAGTTGTATAAAAATGACAAGGGACGGTTTTCTCTCCGCACCAGTAACTATGCGGATTGCAACAGACTAACACCTGGACTTCGGTGTCTTTAAAGATCTCCTCCACCATATTTCGGATGACCCTCCAATCTAATTGGCGGCACTCCAACTTTGGCATGGCTAACTTTTGCACGTCGGACTCTAGTACGTGCTCTCTCAATTGAAGTAAGGCTTCCCACACATCTCGGTAGGTAGGTTGGTCACGGGCAGTGTCTTTTGTTACCAGGTAGAAAAGGTAACGTGATGCATCTTGGAGTTTCAAGGTCTTACCGGGAGCTGGCACCTGGCATTGAAGTTCTGCAACTCGACCAAACTTCCTTCGAAAGACGGATGCCAACCCTGGTGCGTCTTTGATACTGGCCGGGATGGTAAGGGCCAGCGAGTAGTCATCGGGGAGCGCGAGTAGATCTTGCTTTTCTTCAGTGGTGACACCATGTCTTGCTTTACCGGTACCTCCATAGGCACCCATGAATTCCTCAAACGTGAGGTCAGACACGTCTTGGACTTGGTTTACTTCCACTTCTTCATCTACGTCGTGGTCACCTTCGAAAGACGCCAGCCGGTTATGGTGTACTATCATCGGCTTTCCCCTCGGAATCTTGCTTATTCGGTAGATGACATCGTTGATCTTCTCCATGATGAGGTATGGACCTTCCCAAAACTGCTGCAATTTGGGAGAACAACCTTTTCGCTTCTTGGGATTATACAGCCATACTTTGTCGTTCTTCTTAAAGCAACCCTTTTCGGCTTGTGTATCGTACCGTTTCTTCATTCGGTCGCTAGCGATCTGAAGGTGGGAACGGACCAACTCATGTACATCGTCCATTCTTCTTCGTAATTCGATCACATAATCTTCACCTGCTACATCTTCTCCAGGTCGACACCCAAATTCTAGATCACAAGGTAGTCGCATTTCGCGTCCGAATAGGACTCTGGCTGGTGTCTGGCCCGTTGATTCGTTAACAGCAGATCTGTAGGCCATTGTGAAGAACGGAAGGTATTGGTCCCAGTCTCGCTGATGATCGGACACCATCTTTGTCAAATACTTGCCAACTGTCCTATTCATTCGTTCTACCATACCATCCGATTGCGGATGATACGCGGTAGTTCTTGTTTTCTTCATGCCTAGTCTATCACATATTCCTTGGAATAGATCACTTTCAAAGTTCCTGCCTTGGTCACTATGGATCTCCAAAGGCACTCCAAATCGGCTGATATATTCTTGGATCAACTTATCTGCAACGGTGGCGGCCTTCTGGTCTGGAAGTGCGTAAATCTCGACCCACTTAGTGAAGTAATCCATTACCACTAACATGTACTTGCCCCCATTTTCACTTTCTGGAAATGGCCCTGCAATGTCCAAAGCTATTCTTTCAAACGGGCTTCCAACATTATATCGTCTCATAGGAGCTCTCCTTTTCCGGTGAGGCCCGTTACTCGTAGCACAAATAGTACATTTCTTACACCAGTCTTTTACGTCGTCGGAACTGTTCATCCAATAAAACCGTTCCCGAATTCGCTGAAGGGTTTTCCTTACACCAAAATGCCCTCCCGATGGACTGTCGTGTAACTGACGAAGTACTTCGGCTATTCTGCTCTTTGGGATCACCAACTGTCTTCTTTTCTCTGAACCGTCATCATTTTCCAGGACTCGTTTGAGCAAGCCATCTTCGATGATAAATGAGTCCCACTGGGCCCAATACGTCTTAACTACTGAGCATAGGTTTGATATTTCCTGCCAAGGTGGTCGACGGTTTTCCTCTTTCCATTTTCGGATTTTCTGTATAACTGGATCTCTCTCTTGTTCTGCCCTTATCTTAGTAGGCGTCCAGTCGTCGTTGACAATCGTCGTTCTTAGCACTGCTGCTTCCTTGGATTCCGTTTTGTTGCAGTGGGGACACTCTGCTGGGCATGGCCTTCTGGAAAGAGAATCAGCGTTTCTGTGGCTAACTCCGGCCCGGTGCTCAATCTTAAAATCGTATTCTTGGAGTCGTTCGATCCACCTGGCTATCTGACCCTCTGGATTCTTAAACTGCATCAACCACTTAAGGGCGGCATGGTCGGTTCGGATTAAAAACTTTCTGCCATAGAGGTATTGATAGAAGTGCTCTACTGATTTCACTACTGCCAGAAGTTCTCTTCTCGTGACGCAATAATTCCGCTCAGGTTTTGAAAGAACTTTACTAAAATATCCGAGGACTCGTTCCTGTCCTCCTTGAATCTGAGACAGCACTCCTCCAATTCCCACATTACTTGCATCTGTATCTAAGATGAACTCTCCTTCTGGCAGTGGATACCCTAAAATTGGTGCTGTTATTAAATGCTTTTTCAAGGTCTCAAAGGCATTTTGGCAGTCTGTATCCCAGCGGTAATCTCTTGCTTCCTCCGTAAGTCGCGTTAATGGCTTAGCGATATCTGCAAACTTTGTAACAAAATTATATTTCTCCACTTTGGGCGCTACTGTAACAAATATAGTAGGCAGATCCCTTGGGACTATGTCCCTGATGTTATAAGATCTGTAGAGTAGTGTGAAGATAAGTTTGAAACTAAATTAAAATAAGAGTTGAAACTGAATGCAGTTAGGCTAGCTGGGTATGCTTGAGACTGGCCAGTTGATACTCAAGGTAGGGTTAGGCCTATTTGCATGCCCTGAGAAAACAGTAAAGAATAGAAAAGATGTATATTAACTAAGGAAATATAAGAATAACCAAAACGAACTAAGGGTAAGTACTGACAACAGGAATATATGAGAGAAGAATGATTTGGGCGCCAGGGAAGATGTTTACTGGACTCTTAGTCTAACAAACACTTCACCTAGTGACTTTATTGCTGCTGCTAACTATGTTTTCTGTAACTAGATATAACTTTATTAAAAAAAAAGGTTGTTTAATAAAACAGATTATTACTTATAACCCAATTTAATAATAATAAAATAGAAAAACCTGTAAACCGTAATATACAATTTAACTTAAATACCCTATCATACAAAAAACCTATTGATCCCTATTTACAATATATTTACACACTCTAATATGCTAGAAAAGTAGGAACTTTTATTATGAAGTTTTATTCATGAATTAAAACAAAATTTACTACAACCAACCTATTTATATATATTAAAACAATTATTACCCTTCCCTATATTTAACACAATGTATCAGTTCGACAATTTCTAAGTTGATTCCAATCAGATAACCTGTAAATATATTTCAATTGGTCTGTTCAGAAAGGAACAGATCCAAGATGAATCAGTGACGTTACCAGTAGGGCTGTAAAAATACAAAATGGACCTTTGTGCACAAATGACCTTACAAAGTGTATTAAAATCCACCCCTACCCTGTTATTACTAATACATATATATATTTAAAATATTTAATGACACAAAAAAAATAAGCAAATGATGTTAAGAAAAAAATTGAATGTAAGATATATAATGATACGCAAATATGATTTATGAAAATTGACTAGGATTATTTTTAAGTTTTGGTTCGTTCACTCACTAAAGTTTAAACAATATTTAAGTAACTTATTTTTACGATATTACCAAACAGTAAAAAAAAAACCTGTCTACTCTCAAGCCGAGAAGGTTCTTCTTCCGGACGCCTTACGTCGCCGGGACTCGTTCGGGTGAAAGCTGTAAGCCCACTGTTCTAGCACCAAACTGAACCGCTATTCCAATATTCGGGAAAAACCAAAAAAACTCCAAACTAAACTCAACTGAAAGCTATTACCCCAAATCCAAAATAATGTTTATTATATTGACTTTATATTCTTTCTTCCTCCAACGACCAACGCAACAATATTTCAACAATTGAACCAAAATCTTCTTTTTCCAAAACTTCTAATATAAAAAAAAAACGCCTTCTTTAACTTAATATCACCTCTGAATAACTTAAATTTCTTTTCTGATAACTTGAGCCATGTGGCGTTGGTCGTTGAAAGATCACTCTTCTGCCCCGTTCGAAGGTTGGATATAAAGTCAGCTCTTCCACTTTTAAAATCGTCGGCTTCCGTCAGTTCCAAGTTAAGCGGAAGCGGCGGTAAGCAGTTTGACCAATTGATAAACAATTGATCATACGATTACATGTATAGTTGGTTGCATACCTTACAGGCAGAATTAAGTTATTTTAAATTTCTCAGTAACGATAAAGTAGTCTTATCGTTACATTCTCCCTTTACTTGGAGAAAAAAAATTGACCTAAGAACAATTTTTTTTTCTGTGTAACTATAGATATTCAAGACCAATCATATACTGTGGGATCCATCACAGACGTGAACAAAATAGCCAATAATATAGCGTGTCCAGGACACCACACTAGCTAACATATGAAATGCACAGAATCTTCCATCCGTGACTGACATTCTAAAAACCAAAATTGTGTTCAAGTTGATTAAGTAGATTTAAATAAACCCCAAATTATTGTCAACAAGAACACTATACCAATCATATACATGAATACAAAACTTGCTAATATATAACCGAATATACCAAATAACTTCCACACATTTGCATTTAACTCGACCGATTATACTTAACCACAGATTATGAGTCATGCAAGAGGGGTAGTTCTAATATACAATATACTAAATATGACACAAGCACTCATGCCCACAAGTTATAGTATGTTTATTAAAACCTTATACTAAATAACTAATAAAAATACAAATCTTCAAAATAATTGACGAATGGGATGAACGATACAAAATTGATCCATCCATGGACATCAGATTTATTTTAGAGCATATCCAAGGTGAAGCAATCAGTAGATTTCGTAACCAATTCGCAATAAACCAAAATATGGACCGTAATATAAAACCACACTAGATATAAGAGTTACTGAGGAAAAATGATCGTAGCATGCATTTTATCCTAAATTGATCCGACAATGGACAACAGATTTATATTGGCATATCCAATGTGAGACAATCAGGCAAATTCATGGGTCATCACCACAACCTAATAATCATTATACTCTATAGATGCTAAATATTTGGTACCATGAAACTGAACCATTGGAACGAAATAACAGACTAAGTGTCTGCAGCATATGTGAATTGATCTGATTCCAGTCATGAGTAGATAGGTATAATAAGGGATACTTAGTCAGTATACAACATAATCAAGAATCTACTAACGACTCAACCTGACTAGGCCGAACATCCGGAAGAATCCCAAATCATCTTCCTAGGACTCCCTTTCGTGTCATTGAAGGTTACCAAATTCCAGACCACATTGTATCCCTATCAAGTTCCACAACCTACGATGGATTACACCCCAAATTAAGCTCATCATCTGTTATGCATCAGATTCAAGATAAGATCTACACAAGAATGACAAACTTATTTTAGTAAGGTATTCCAACACAAATATTAGTAATATATGAACTAATAGATGAACCGTTGAGTTTCACATATAAGAGTAATACAACAGGAAGAAAGTGTACCAAATTAAAGAACTGACATAACGAAATGGAGTTAACTAATTCTGGAATTCTCTAACTATAGCTGTAGCTACAACAGATTTATAAGAATAGCCAGAAAAAGGCAACCAAATATCACTAAATCATCGCTAATACAATACCTCAAGACATCATAAATGGATAACTCTTATAAATATTCAACCAAAGAAGTACTAGAGAACAAGGAAGTCAATTTGTTAAGAAACTGCAGATTAGGGTATGTTCACTAGTTACTTGTATCTATATAACAGAACATTGATCCTGACTCCTAATTACATATAAAAACAAAATGAGTTTCCAGGAAAGCTGATGCTAAACACAATATTTAATTGTTGAATACAAAAGATATATTCTAATAAGGCTGAGATCTAAGAGGTTACCATTTGTATCAGCACAACTAGATAATAAAGCTAAAAAGGGTAGACAATATATGTATAATAGAAGTGAGATTAAAATTAAGACTATGTTTCAACAGAATAATATTTCTGAATTGTAATACTAGAATGTTTAGTACATCCTTCAATAATGATGATGATGATTAAACATTCTATCATAGAGATTCAGCATTTAAATTGATTAAGGTCTGATAGATATAACCAGGCAATTGTGAGCCCTGAAATCTGCTTCCTATCAGGTGCGCACTATTGATAGTAACACAAGTTTCGAACCCACGTATTTGCATAGCCATGCGAGGCAAACCAATTTCATAAGAAATGTTAGATACAAAAAAAAATAACAAAAGGTTACATAATAATTCGGCGTAACTTTTATCTCAACTAACTTCATTGAATTTTTAACGAATGAAGTCTAACTTAGGAATCACACTGTATACTAAAATTGTATTATCTAAAACAAATGACGCGATAACTTCTTTAGACCAAATGCTAACTAATGTATCAAAGAATATTACTAAGTATTTTAATAATTTTCCTGTAGGAACTACCAAAAACAACCTCAGGATCAAATAAACAAAATCTAAACATATACATGTATTTATGTATACCAATATGCAGCAATGACACATATAAACATAATAAGGTACGAAGAGTTGACAGTTCTACACCAGTTTGATTTACCAAAAAAAATTTGCTGTACCTACTTCAATATTATAACTAATAACAACAAAGCTAAATTTAGTAAGGGAAGCTAAAACTATTATATAATAGATAAACCATATTGTCTATCTGGTGACTAAAATCAAAATCAAATCATTTACCTATTCATTAAAAAATCAAGTATTACCAAAATTTAGAAAGAGGAATTAACCTAATCAATCCTGTCAGGTTAATCTTCTTCTGACGATGAAGAGTCTAAGTCATTGACAGTGTTATCTGGTAATAAGTCCTTTATATGAAATCGACCAAGACGTTTGTTGGACAAACTATCTTTCAATTCATATATTAAAGGAGATATTACTTTACTGACAATACATGGGACGTATTTTTGACAAAATTTGGCAGAAACAGCATCACCTTTACTAGACTTAACAAAATTACGTTTTAATACCCGATCACCAACAAAGAATCGCAAATCTCTTTTCCTCAAGTTATACTGACCCTGTGACTTAAGGTAAGAAGTTTTTAATTTCTTCCTGATGTCTGCAAATATTGGAGGTAGAGTCTGTATATCATCTAAACGATGAAGTTTATCTGATATTTGAGGTAGATTTGTGGAATTGCCTGAAACTAAACCAAAATAATCACCAGATAAGGCAACATTTCGACCAAAATTTAAATAAGCTGGGGAACACTGCGTAACTTCATGGACAGAAGTTCTTATGGCTTGAGCTATGGAGTGAATATATTGATCCCAAGCTCTGTGGTCTTGGTATGTATATGATCTTAGGGCTGTAACAATACTGCGGTTTACACGCTCACTATGATTAGCTTGCGGATGGTACGCAGCGTTATAAAAGATCTTCTGAACTTTGTATTTAGTTAGAAGGTCTTTAAAAGCCTTAGCTACAAATTGAGGACCATTGTCACAAGAGACAATTTGGGGAACACCAAATAACAAAAAGACTTGCTCCTCCAAATATTTCACAATGGCAGGAACTGTGGCATTACGAAGAGGAAAAACTAATGGAAATTTAGTGAAGTAATCCACGACCACCAAACAATAGGTATTGCCCTTATAACTACGAGGGTATGGTCCAATTAAATCCATAGATACCATCTGCCATGGGAAGTCAATGTTCCTAAAAGAACCCATTAATCCAGCTTGTGGCTTATTACTTGGCTTGCATGTAGCGCAAACTTTGCATCTAGAAATATATTTCTTAATACAGTTGCGCATACCAGGCCAATAATATAGCTCCGCTATCCTACTAAATGTTTTAAAGGAACCAAAGTGACCAGATGTCACATTATCATGAAAAGTACGAAGAATTTCATCCCTATTTGCGGTTGGGACGACAATTTTCCAATCCGACATATTAGTCAAGGCTTCAATTGGACTAACAACATGTTTATAAAGGATATTATGTTCCACTTTAAAATCAGGGTACTGACCAGGATTCTGAGTAACATTCTCCAACATTTTATGGTACCACGCATCCGGAACTAAAGTGGATACGTCAAGAAGATTGACATCAAATGTTCGAGACAAAGCATCAGCTACTACAACACCATTTGCCTTACGGTGGACAATGTTATAGTCAAACGCTGATAACTTACAAATCCAGCGGGACAACCGTTGGGACGGGTTACGCATAGAATGCATCCACAACAACGAACTATGGTCAGTGATCAAAGTACACTTACGACCTTCTAAATAATACCTGAAGGCCTCCAAGCCATGAATTATAGCAAGGAGTTCCCGCTCAGTAGTGGAGTAATTTTTCTGGGCCTTATTGAGCTTCTTACTAGTGTACGCTATGGGGTGCTCAGAACCATCTTTCATCTGAAAGAGGACACCACCTGAAGCAGTATTAGAACAATCTGTCATGAGGTAAAAGTGTTCACTGAAATCAGGAGAAGTCATGACAGGAGCACTGGTAAGAGCTTCTTTAATACGATGAAAAGCATCATCAGCCTCAGGATTCCAGGTAATAGTCTGACCCTTTTTCCTATTCTTAAGGAGGTCAGTAAGAGGTGATAATAAAGTGGAATAAGAACGTACAAACCTTCGATAATACCCACACATACCCAAGATCCTACGTAACTGAGTAGTTGTTTTAGGTATGGGGAAGTCCTTGATAGCGGTTACCTTGTCAGGATCTGTCCTCAAACCTTGACTATCAACAACATATCCCAGGAATTTGAGATTAGGACGACAAAAATTACATTTATCCAAGTTGACAGTGAGATTAGCCTCTTTAAGGCGTGAAAATAACTTCTCTAATATTTCAATGTGCGAAGTAAAATCAGGAGTAACAACTAAAATATCATCTAAATAATAAAATACAAATGGTTCAAGTTGTGGACCAATAACTAAGTCCATTAAACGACACATCGTCTGAGGAGCTGAAACTAGACCAAAAGGCATCGTGACAAATTGAAATAATCCTTTACCACTAACAGCGAAAGCAGTATATTTCTTACTCTCTTCACTCAAAGGAATTTGTAAGAAGGCCTTGGATAAGTCAATGGAAGAGATGTATTTCGCATTCTGGAGTTTGCTTAATATAACATCTATTCGAGGGATAGGATAAGCGTCCCTATTCGATGTGATACTGTTTAATTTACGACCATCAAAACAAATTCTGAATGATCCATCCTTCTTCTTTGTAAGCCACAGAGGACTACAATATGAAGAGGTAGAAGGTTCGATAATGTTTAAGGAGAGCATTGAATCGATTTCTTTACCTAAATCTGCTTGCCATGCTTGAGGTATGGGATATTGATACTGTCTGAAAGGAGTTGAAGTTTTCACTTCAATAGTATGAGACATTAAATGTGTACGGCCTAATTTATCTTTAGACGAAATAGATGAAAATTTAGAGATAATATCCTCTAACTGTTTTTGTTCCATTCCAGACAAACTAGAAAATTCACGAATAACACTTACAGTTGATAAATTAAAGGAAGAAATAGAGAACGAAAAGTCCGAACAATTTAATGTGCTATTAAATGCATTTAAAAAATCCATGCCAAGAATTATAGAATTTTGCACGGAAGGTATAATATAAAAGGTAATAGTTTTGCGAATATTTGCAACTAAAATTTCAGTTTCAAATTTACCTGTGATCGACTGAATGGTACCATCTGCAGTAGAGACTTGCAGGGAAGAAATAGGTATAATATTAATATTAGTGTTTTCTAACAATTGTAATGAATAGGAACCTATTAAAGAAATGTTAGAGCCACTATCTAATAGAGCCAAACAAGAATGTCCTAATATCTTAATTTCAAGATAAGGTCGGTTATCATTATGTTTTCTGACTAATAAAGAATTAATATCAAAATCTAAAATATTATATTGGCCATCCAAATTATAAAATGGTACTAACTTAGACATATTATCATTGCCAACAAATTTACAAACTGGTGTAGAAAATGGAACTGTTTCCCTGTGCTGATTATGTTCATTACTAAAATTATGACTTACGACTGGTGGAGATAATCTAAGGTCAAGCAAACAGCTCGAGTTGACCGCAGAGTGGTTGACAGTTACTTTTTTGCTTGCTTTGGATTTTGTTTGTTGTGCTTTGGTTGGTGAGTGTTTTTCTTTTCTTGAGTGGGTGATTTCGAAGTGCTGGGGAGTATTGGACCTGTGGTTTCGTTTACTGTTGTGTTTGTAGTCCCTGATGGGGTTGTAGACTGAGGAACGCTCAGGGGACGAGCCTCTGTCCGCTCGTTTCCCGAACACTTAAAACAGTTACGTTTGAGTGTGTTGTCTCTACCACAACCGTGACAGAAAACACGTGTACGAGGTGTCACGCACTCATAAAATGCATGGCCAGGCTCACGACAATTCCAACAAGTCAAAGACGAATTCACCACAGATACATTCTGTGTATGAGTTTTGGGTTGCCCAGAACGATTTCTAGAGAAACTTAAGTTAAATGAAGGACCAGAAGTAGGTCGAGACGTCCTTGCAGAAAAAGAAGACCAAGATAGAGTTTCCTCTAAACGTTTACACTTCTCCGTGATATCCTCGATACTCTGAATGTCCATTAAAGCTAATTGCTGATGGTAAAAAGGCAACAGACACTTAAGAATGATCTTTATTTTGGCAAAGTCGGATAGAGGAGTCTCAAGTCGACTACACATGCCCAAAATGGTGTTAATAAACATAGTGACAGGTTCGTTTGGCTTTTGTTTACGGTTTTTGATTTCATCTAGGAGATCATCTTGGAAAGAATAAGGCAGAAAATCAGATTTTAATTTCTGAGCCAACTCAGACCAAGTGGAAAAGCTATGACGGTTGTTCATAAACCAAGTAAACGCAGGACCTGTAAATAATTCAGCAGAAGCTGCAAAAAGATCATCCTCACTCACACCTCTTGAAATACGAAGACATTCCACTCTCTCCAAAAAGGTAATGACTTCATCATGATGACCTTGACCTGAAAACAAAATTCCCCACTTATGTACCTGAATTGGTTTAGGGTGTGAAAACGAATTAGCTGCATGAACAGAAGAGATAGGAGTGGAAGTGGCTGCCGGATTTACTCGAGAATCAAGTTCACCTTCTAAACTAAGAATTCTAATGGAAATAGAGCGCTTGAAAATTTGTTGCTCCTCATCTGAGCAAGATAGTAAATGTGCACGACCAGAGATATGAGTAAGACGAGAAATTAACCTGGAGTACATGCTATCATGGACAGTCCCTCTAAAATCGGATATCCTCTGAGCCAGGTCCTCCAACGTCTGGTTTATCTCCTGTTGTTGTTCCAGAAAAGGAATATCTACAGAAGAAATTTGTCGAAAGCTCCTATTTCCTTGCTCTTGTTTCAAGGCACCGCGCAATAATTGGTGTTTTTTCTCAACCTTGGTAGACTCTTCAAAGGGAATTCCCCTTATCCTCAGCTCATAATCCACTTCCTTAACTAATAAATGCTCAGCCTTAAAGGTACACATGATGAAAGAGTGGAAGAAAAAAAAAAATATCACCAACAAACCAAAATCAACAATGTGTTTAACCAAATGTAATTAATAAAGGTGTACCTATACCTTTAAATATAAATATATTTAAAATAATTTAAAGTTGGTTTGAGAGATCAAATGACAATAAGTAAATTGAACTTATTTTTATATATAGTATGCAATAATTGACCAAAAAAAAATATATATTATAGTGTGATCGCACCTAAACAAAACCACTATTGGCAAATAACAATGTAAATAGTAATACAATAAATTATTCAATATTTCTCAACAAATGTACAGGTATCACTAACCCGATCAAACCAGAAATGTCAAACCAATATAATTATGAAAAATATTATACTAAATGAAGGTTTACAATTAGTTATTAATTTAAAGTTAACAAAACCACCAACACAGCAATATAAGACACTATTCAATATTTCTGAGATACTGTAGCAAAGAACTCTGGATCTAAATAACTATAAAATATGCAAAAATAGACAAACAAACTAGAAACAGTTTAAAAAAGAGACAAATGAATTAAGGAATACTATCTTACTGAAAATCTGGGCTCCACGTTGGACTACGCCACTGTAACAAAATTATATTTCTCCACTTTGGGCGCTACTGTAACAAATATAGTAGGCAGATCCCTTGGGACTATGTCCCTGATGTTATAAGATCTGTAGAGTAGTGTGAAGATAAGTTTGAAACTAAATTAAAATAAGAGTTGAAACTGAATGCAGTTAGGCTAGCTGGGTATGCTTGAGACTGGCCAGTTGATACTCAAGGTAGGGTTAGGCCTATTTGCATGCCCTGAGAAAACAGTAAAGAATAGAAAAGATGTATATTAACTAAGGAAATATAAGAATAACCAAAACGAACTAAGGGTAAGTACTGACAACAGGAATATATGAGAGAAGAATGATTTGGGCGCCAGGGAAGATGTTTACTGGACTCTTAGTCTAACAAACACTTCACCTAGTGACTTTATTGCTGCTGCTAACTATGTTTTCTGTAACTAGATATAACTTTATTAAAAAAAAAGGTTGTTTAATAAAACAGATTATTACTTATAACCCAATTTAATAATAATAAAATAGAAAAACCTGTAAACCGTAATATACAATTTAACTTAAATACCCTATCATACAAAAAACCTATTGATCCCTATTTACAATATATTTACACACTCTAATATGCTAGAAAAGTAGGAACTTTTATTATGAAGTTTTATTCATGAATTAAAACAAAATTTACTACAACCAACCTATTTATATATATTAAAACAATTATTACCCTTCCCTATATTTAACACAATGTATCAGTTCGACAATTTCTAAGTTGATTCCAATCAGATAACCTGTAAATATATTTCAATTGGTCTGTTCAGAAAGGAACAGATCCAAGATGAATCAGTGACGTTACCAGTAGGGCTGTAAAAATACAAAATGGACCTTTGTGCACAAATGACCTTACAAAGTGTATTAAAATCCACCCCTACCCTGTTATTACTAATACATATATATATTTAAAATATTTAATGACACAAAAAAAATAAGCAAATGATGTTAAGAAAAAAATTGAATGTAAGATATATAATGATACGCAAATATGATTTATGAAAATTGACTAGGATTATTTTTAAGTTTTGGTTCGTTCACTCACTAAAGTTTAAACAATATTTAAGTAACTTATTTTTACGATATTACCAAACAGTAAAAAAAAAACCTGTCTACTCTCAAGCCGAGAAGGTTCTTCTTCCGGACGCCTTACGTCGCCGGGACTCGTTCGGGTGAAAGCTGTAAGCCCACTGTTCTAGCACCAAACTGAACCGCTATTCCAATATTCGGGAAAAACCAAAAAAACTCCAAACTAAACTCAACTGAAAGCTATTACCCCAAATCCAAAATAATGTTTATTATATTGACTTTATATTCTTTCTTCCTCCAACGACCAACGCAACAATATTTCAACAATTGAACCAAAATCTTCTTTTTCCAAAACTTCTAATATAAAAAAAAACGCCTTCTTTAACTTAATATCACCTCTGAATAACTTAAATTTCTTTTCTGATAACTTGAGCCATGTGGCGTTGGTCGTTGAAAGATCACTCTTCTGCCCCGTTCGAAGGTTGGATATAAAGTCAGCTCTTCCACTTTTAAAATCGTCGGCTTCCGTCAGTTCCAAGTTAAGCGGAAGCGGCGGTAAGCAGTTTGACCAATTGATAAACAATTGATCATACGATTACATGTATAGTTGGTTGCATACCTTACAGGCAGAATTAAGTTATTTTAAATTTCTCAGTAACGATAAAGTAGTCTTATCGTTACAACTTCTTAATAAACCTCCGGTAGTAAGTACATAGTCCAAGAAAACTTCTCACTTGATGTTTGTCAGTTGGTTTTGGCCATTCCTTAATGGAATCGATTTTTCCCTTATCCACGGCCACTCCTTCTTTACTGACTATATGACCCAGATAATTGACTTTACCTTGAAATAGCTGGCACTTCTTGGGGTTTAGCATCAATTGGGCAGCTTTAAGTCGATTAAACACGTTTTCTAAATTCCTCAAATGATCTTCGAATGTCTCCCCCAAGACGATTATGTCATCTAAATAAACCAGGCATGTTTTCCAAGATAACCCTCTCAACACATTTTCCATAAGCCTCTCAAATGTCGCAGGAGCATTACAAAGTCCAAATGGCATAACGTTGAATTGCCACAATCCAGATCCTGTGGTGAAGGCTGTCTTTTCTTTATCGACTGGGTCCATTTCTACCTGCCAGTATCCAGACTTCAAATCTAAAGTAGAAAACAATTTACTTCCAGCCAATGTGTCCAATGTGTCATCGATCCGAGGCAGAGGATAACTATCTTTCTTGGTAACGTTGTTCAGCAAACGGTAATCCACACAGAACCTCGTCGTTCCGTCTTTCTTCTTAACCAGGACCACCGGAGAGACCCATGGGCTCGTAGAAGGTTCTATCACCCCGTCTTTCTTCATTTCCTGAACAATCGTTTCAGCTTCCTCTCTCTTCGCCTGTGGTAATCGTCGAGCTGTTTGACGAATTGGCTTAGCATTACCAGTATCAATTTTATGCTTAACAACGGTAGTTCTTCCCGTTTTTCCTCCTTTCGGTACGAAAATATGCCGAAGAAATTCCCTTAATTTCCTTTTCTCCATCTGGTTTAGAGACTGTCCTGCAACTGCAACCATTTGGTCGAATTTGTCGTTGGAATTATCAGATGTTGTCGCCTGACGGATTATGGATGTCACAGGTACACAAATTCCTACCTTTGTCTCTTTCTTGATGGTCACTGGGTAGTCGTTGACATTGATAAGTCTCACAGGAATTTCTTTAGCCGAAGTCACCAATTCCTTTCCAATTATGATTCCACGGCCAACCTCATCGTCGTGGTTCCAAGGCTCCATCATAACAGGTGTCCCTTCGTCTACAATTCCCTGTAGTCGCGCTACTATGATCGTTTCGCTTCTCGCAGGCACGACTGTATCTTCAGTAATGGCTGCTTGCACGGTGTTGTCATTATGTGGATGAAGAAATACCTCCTCGTTGCCAACTTTGATTACCTTATTCTTAAAATCCAATTGGAATCCATGCATATTCATTACGTCCATTCCTAATATAACATCCTCTTCGATGTCAGCAACTCTAACAGTATGGACGAACTTTTCTGCTCCAACTCCCAATTGTACCTGGATTTCTCCATGAATGTTGGCATTTTCACCTGTAGCGGTCCGAAGTCGCAACCTCGTTGTTAATAGTTTCTTACGGTTGTTTATAACTGTTGGGCGTATAATGGTTCTGGTCGCTCCGGTATCCACCAACAACGTATGCTTTTTACCATTTATGTCTCCATCTACATATACACTATCTTCACGACATTTCAAAGAAGCTATTAGTATGAGAGGGTCTTTGGAAAAGTTCTGGGTCGAAGCTGCCCCCTTAAGGCTGACCCGTTCTAGTTTTCCTGATGGTGAGTTTCTTGACTTGCGTCGTACCTAGGGTGCTTACAGGACCTTCGTACGTGTCCTATTTCGCCACAATTCCAGCATCTGATGGTCTTCGTTTTCTTGTATGTCATGCTTTTTATCATATTAACGAGCTGGTCAAGTTTATCTTCATCTCCTTCCTCTTTTACAGTTCTAACTTTACTGTACCCGCCAGAGGCCTGCGTAGCTGACTCGTATTCGAGGGCGGCGGATAAGACATCAACCAGCGTTTTGTGACGAGCTAATCGCAGTGTTCTCTGCATTTCATGATCACGAAGACCATCAATAAACGTTTGAACGGCCAATTTTTCCATCATGTCTTCGGGAGCTGTTGGATAAGCATATCGTACTAATCTGGCAATATCTACCTCATATTCTTGAAGAGCCTCATCTTTCTTCTGTCTACGATTTTTAAGCTGTGGCTGATATACATGCTCCAAATATTCGTGGCCATATCGCATATTTAACCTCTTCTTCAGTTGTTCGAAATCATCGGTCTCCTCTACGGCTATGGTCTGAAGCACATCTAAGGCATCTCCTCGAAGAGCGATAGTCAGGTTTACAGCCTTTTCTTTTTCAGACCATCCATTTGCTCTTGCGGCTGATTCGAACTGTTTCATGTAGTTGTTCCATGATGATTTTCCGTCGAAAGTTGGGACTTTCACATGGACAGAACCTCCACTTCCTTCAAATTTCGGTCGTGTTTCCAACTTACATTTCGTCTCGTCTTCTTTTGTCTCCACTGTAATTGGATTGTTTCCTCTCTCTGCTGTCCCGGTTTCCTCCATCTTCTTTTCCATCTCTTTCCATATCTTTTCTTCGAAGGCCAACATATCGGCAGTAACTTGGTTTTTTTAACGAAGACACTCTATCGTCAAGAGCAGATATCTCTGAAGTGACTTTAGAGATGTTAGCAGAAACTTTGCTTTCCAGAGAAGAAATCTCGTTAGAAACTTTGCTTTCTAAAGAAGCGATGTCGCCGGATACTTTGTTCTCCAATGATGCGATGTCGCCGGAAACTTTGTTCTCTAATGATGCGATATCACCAGAAACTTTCGAAATCGACGAGAGGACAGCATCTTCAAATATATAAGTCTCTGGATCTAGACCTTCTTCTAGCAAAGCGTTCTTTAGTCGTTGGACTAACTCAGCCTTTTTTCCGGTAGAAGCTAATTCTCTGTCTTCGAGATGTCTTCTTAAATTCGTCACTGTGAGCTCATAAATCGTAGCCATTTTCACAATTTATTTTATATTCACTTGTATTATTATTATAAGTCTAATTTATGTTCGATCCCACTTCTGACACCATTTGTTGTGAATTTATTAAAAGGTTCAATATTTATAACACTTACGGATTTAATTTATTTCTTTATTTATATTAACTTATCTGACAATAATTTATTATATCCGTACGTAACAAATTCGCGAGCGCGGGTCGTGAGAATTAACTGTTTTCAAAATAAAAGTTCCCTCATATTTATACGAAAACAGCTGCTCTAGAATCCCATGGATTTTGACCTCAATTGACCTGGTTTCGCCTCGAATGGACAGGCCTAATTCCGGAAGATTCGAATGGAACCAGTTTTTTTATTACTTGGAGTTTATGCCAGCTATTCGAAAGGTCTCGTATAATCTAAAACAGAACAGCATTAGTCATAATATAATACGGTTATTTTAGGCCAGGATAATTATCGTAACAATACGTCCAACCTCGCCAAAGGTTCAAATCGTTCTCCTTAAGTGTTAATCTTCTGTCCATGTGTACAAAAACACATTTTCCTTAGTCAACGGCGAATGGGATGAACCTGTTACATCAGCAAAATTGTACATATATACTGATTGGCTGTAATAAACAGAATGATCAGGAATCTTCGGCAGAGCTTGATTCTTTTGACAGTCAAAGGCTACGGTTTTTAAGGCATTGCTTTTTTTCTTGTAGTAAACTAAAAAAAGCTTTTGCTCGTAACGTATGTATGCGTTTTTCATTTTATACTGTATTTTTAGTAAGTGTAAGTTTATTATTTTTTTCAACCTTTATCTTTTCTGTTAGCTAATGGTACGTAGAACAAAGATCAGTTCTTGGGGAAACAAAGTTAACAAAAACTTTTTTTATTTAACATGTGAATAAAAATTTTGATGAAACTGTTGAACATCTCACATTATAAGAGTAGGACATCCGTATGATTTGATAGCCTGTTTACAAGATGAATACGATGGCAAATCATGTTAGAGATTTTAAACAGAAGTGAAAAGGGTGAAAGTGTCACATCATTGTCACGGAGCTACGAAGTTGGTAAGCAAACAATGCGCGATACTAATAGAAACAAATTAAAAATACAAAATTTTTAATTTCTCTCAATCTGACTCTTTTAAAGACAAATCTGCACAAAATCGTTGAAAGGATCGACTTTTCAACAACTCGATGAAGCGCTTTCCAAGTGGTTTCTGCAGAAAAGATCTGAGGGCGTACCAATTTCGGGACCAATGTGTGCTAAGCAAGCGGAGATTTTTCACAAAAATTTAAAAATCAAAGAACCTTTTAATGTATCCAGTGGTTGGTTACATCGATTCAAAAAGGCGACAAGCTCAGTGCCGACGGAGAAGCAATGGTGGAATTTTGCTATGAGCTGGAGACCATAATTACAGAAAATAATTTATAACTTTCTCAATTTTATAACGCTGACGAAACAGGATTATACTGGCAAGCAATACCTACAAAAACTTAAGTTTCAGGTAATGAGATGAGTGCACCTGGATATAAAAAAGTAAAGACAGGATAACCGTGTTGTGTTGTGCCAATGCGTCTGGCAGCCATAAACTGAAGCTGACTGTGATTGGAAAGTCAAAAAATCTTCCCGCTTTTAAAAATATGAAACGACAGAATCTTCCAGTTCACTATTATAATTAGAAGACTGCCTGGATAACTTGTGACATTTTTAAAGATTGGTTCCATGAAAAGTTTATTCCTGAAGTAAAGTTATATTTGAAGAAAGAAAAATTACCACAAAAGGCGGTTCTTCTTCTGGATAATGCTGGTGCTCATCCCAATAAGGCGACCCTAAGATCTGACGATGGAAATTTCTTTTTTTTCTGGAAAATTTTTTCCAGCCAATATTACATACATTGCTCAACCAATGGATCAAGGTGTTATTGAGACAATAAAACGACTCTACTAAAAAGAATTTATGATGAACTTGTTAGATGAAGTTCATCTGATGAAGTTTTGGAAATCGTTCACCATAAAAGATGCAATTTTTACAGTGGCAAATGCATGGAATAGAGTGAAAGAGACCACTCTCAAAAGATTTTTTACAAAATAATTTGTTTGATGTTTGAATGTTTGAAGAAATTGATGAAACCAAGGTTTAGAGATGGACAGAGTGTGAGAAATATGAGTTAGGCTATTAGCTCTTCAGCATTAACATTAACATTATTAATCAACAGAATAACTAACCAAAAGGCTGAGGAAGCTGTCAATGTTGTAATAGACTATTTTGAGCAACAAGAATCTTTAGACTTTGTCGATATTTTAAATTTGCGTAAAATACGTCAGAAAATTATAAAAAATCGAAAACTCTTAACACAGGCCAAAGTGACTGATTTTTTTTTTAAGCGTAGCCACCTAAAATATAATATAATAACTTTATGTAGTTTTTATTTTTATTATTAATATAAAAATTTATTTCGGTAGAAATCTGTTTTTTGTTCTGTTATGTATGTTTTTATGTAGTTTGAACTTATGAGTTTGATTTTTTCTGTTATCTTTTTATGATAGGTATATATGCATGTATGTACAATGTACATAATGGGTGAAATGCATAAAACGTAGTATCTGCTAATGCTTCAAGTAATTCTACAAGTTTGTAGTACTTACTACACTTACAAAGCATTTTGCTTTCCTCCATAATATTTGCTACTATTTACCAGATACATAGAAGGATGTACTACGCTTTTGAAGTATTTGCTAGTTTAGTAGAATTTGCTTCAGTTTCGGTGACGTTGGTGGATGAACGACTTCGGCATAGGTGTTTTTTGTTAACAAATGGCAGCATTGATGAATGTTTGTCGTAGAAAAATCTACAAACCAGGAAGAATATACAATGGGGATATTTATCTTAAAATATTCAGGTAATTGTCATGAATAGTGCAGTTTTATTCATACAGTGCGCTGGAATAAGTGTTACCGCCCATATTAACTCATTTTTAGTATATAAGCAAAACGCTCGGAGAGGTCGATGTTTAAAATAATCATACTATATTATAGCATCGATGTTTCGAACTTTAAGCAATACTTCTTCAGGTGACAGTCATAACTTTGATTTTTTAAATGGGAAAGTAGAAAAGTGGGGGTAAGACTTATTTCAGCGCACTGCATATGTAGGTATATATATTTAGGTATTAATATAAAATCTTTATAAAAATTTACTTTCATACTTTTTGTTTTAGATTCAACAGAGAAAATGTAGAGTGGCTTCTTAGTTATTTTCTTGACGATGACGATTCCGTAGAAACAAGAGGTAGAGCCTTGTCACCCGGAAAATGGAGATATTTTTAAGAAGTTTAGGTTAGTTTTGGAAATAAGTTGTAAACTTTGAAAAATGTAATATTACCTTTTTGATCAGTGTTTCAGAAGCAATTTACTTAAAGAGAAATAACTGGATAGCATTTCCTAATACTAACAAGTTATTTGAAGTTGCTATCAATCAGTGGGCAAATACCAATAAGCAAATGCCCAATGTTATAGGTGCTATTGATTGTACCCACGTTAAAATAACAAAGCCACGTATCCATGGTGAAGAATACGTAAATAGAAAAGGAGTATATTCCATAAATGTACTTGTAACGCCCAAGAAATGTTTACCAGTGTCGATGCGAGTTGGCCAGGCTCCGTGCACGATAGTCGAATTTGACGAAACTCCGTAGTGCATCGAATTATGTATAATAATGTGCAAGGAGGGGTGTGTAAAGGGGGTAGTGAGGCGCAATACATGATGCCGTATCCTGTTGGCATCACTTAGCCTATCCTACTCAATTCCTATCTTCACCTCCAAGGCGGTACACGCCGGTAATCTGAGCAACCCCACTGGAGATTGGGTAACCAACCCCCAGTGGAAGGTGGGGTCAGGGCTGACGAAGAAGGGAGTCTTGGTCCTTCGAGGAATAGGGGGTTGGGCTAAAGGTTAACTACCTTCTTCTAGAAAAACC